>NW_022196910.1:33585843-33634033 GCF_008632895.1 Mastomys coucha | reverse complement strand
TCTCTCTCTCTCTCTCTCTCTCTCTCTTTCCTGTCACTACTGCCCTAGGACATATCACTGTAAATACTGGCTTAATAATCAGTCACTTCAATGAAACTGAGCTATTCATTTTTTGTAGGCCCAGCACTACCTCTTAAGAAAAAAGGAAACATCCATAGATCATCAACTACTACCTATATCATATGAAGCTAGCCACAAATCAGATATATGAAATTTGAAAATATGAAAAAATCATTGAGTGCAGGAAGAAGAATCTGTGGTGTTATGACACTAGTGTTTGCATTCTCAGGGTCAGCTGAGCCTAACCTGTTGGTGCTGTGGTGGCCCAGGTGAGGCTCTTCCTGCTTCTGTGGATTGCTTGGGACCATGGCAGGGCCTCTTATACTTCTACATATGAAGGGTGATGTGGCTAGAGCTGGGTTTTCCCTATGCCTGTGGAAGGAATGGTACTGAGAAACTACCTGCAGCTCTCCCTGCAATCATGGAATGATGGCATGATCACAGCAAAGGCTCTCTTCCTCTGTATTTATAACTCATAGTTTGATTTTACTCTTTTCTAAGATAAAATATTTCAGGCATTTCACAATGATTAACAAATGATAAAATCTACCTCAGGGACTAAACCACCAACCAGAGTATACATGGAGGGACCCATGGCTCCAGCTGCAGTGTAGCAGGGGATGGTCTTATCTGGCATCAATGGGAGGGGAGTATCTTGGTCCTGTGAAGGCTTGATGACTCAGGAGAATGCTAGGGTTCTAAGGCAGGAGGGGAAGGGTGATTGGGGGGGGTCACCCGTATAGAAGCAGGGGGGCAGGCGAGGGAATAGGGGCTTAAACTAGGAAGGGGGATAACATTTGAAATGCAAATAAATAAAATAACCAATAAAATAAAGAAAAAAACTACAAAAAATAATCTGCCTTAGGGCTAGTGGCTCATTTGGGAAGATATGCACCTAGAGATAGAATCTCATAAAGTATAAGAGATTACATTGCATTTAAACATTATAGAAAACCAAACACATAAACTGATAGCAAAAATGACAGGATTAAGAGGTTCAGTCTTGCACTTATGTTATAGATGTGGGGTGAAGGGAGGGACTGTGTAAAGGGGAAAGGGAAAAGAGGCAAAACAGAAATGTGGCTTTAAGACATAGTAGAATTATTCATTTATTTTCCAGATTAGAATTTTGTAAACCCAATCATATGTTTGTTATCTATTTTAAATTCTGAATTATCAAAGGGAATTGTTGAAAACACTACATAAATTCAGATTTTCCTTCCTAAATTATATAATTGACAACAAGTAATGTGAATAATTCTCTTTTCAGACGTGTTTGTGAGAAATCACAATAGATGACAGAAAACTATAGAAAGGCACTTTAATAATTTAAAGGCAAATTTATATAATACAAAGTTTAACTTTTCTATATAGCCAGTATCTTGATCTTATATATTTGTAAACTATGTAATCTCCATTGTAATCCACTTGGAAGCAAGTCTTGTGTCAATTTGGAGTTACTTCATATGCATGAACCCCTGAAGTAGCCACTGTTTTTTACTTCATTTCATAGCCTTGCCTTTTCTAGATAGTTCATGGATGTTTACTTATTTCACATGAAACTGTCAGCTTCATCTCTCTTGTATTCCTAGGAGGATTTTAATACTAATTGCCAAATAGAAGTTTGTTACACATTTAGTATTTCTTTACTATTTGAAGGATTTCTGTATTGTTTCTGTTATTTGTATGTTATAAATAACATTTATACATATACATATATGTAAATGTTACTTACATATATGCTATTAACATCTGTGAACAGACTATATGTGGAAATATGTTTTCAATCTCTTGGTTAGGGGACTAATAACAGAGTTTATGCCTTACTATTATTTACAGTATTTGTCAAATTGGTTTTGAGAATGATCCTGACATATTATGTGCCTGCTAGCAATCTCTTAAGTTATAAAATCTGCACTAATGCTTGCATTGCCTTTTTAATTATAAATATTTTCTTGACTATATGATCTCATTGTAGTTTCTATATGAAATATCTAATTACTGTAGATGTTTAGAATGTTTCCTTGTGCATAATGGAATCTAGATACAAAACCAATGCAATGTCTCTTTGTGGTAGCTTCAATGAGAATGGCCCTCACAGGCTCATATAGTTAAACACTTATTCACCAGTTAGTGGAAGTGTTTTGGAAGGATTAGGGGATGTGTCAGTATTGGAGTAGGTGTGTCTTTATTGGAGGAGGTTTGTCACTGGGATTATACTTGGAGGTTCAAAAGCCCAGTCTCTGTCTGTGTCCCTCACTATTTCTGTCTGTCTCTTTGTCTCTCTACCTCTCTCTGTGTCCCTATCTATCTATCTATCTATCTATCTATCTATCTATCTATCTATCTATCTATCTGCTTGGCTACTGCCCATGGGTTATGTTGTACAAGTTCTCATCTACTATACTAGTATACTACTACACTGATTCTCACCATGATGATAATGGATTAACTCTATGAAACTGTAAGTAAACCCTAAGTAAATACTTTCTTTTCTATAAGTTGCTTTGGTCATGCTGTCTCTTCATGGAAATAGTAACTAAGACACTATTCAAAGAGTTTATGCATTAAAATAAGTGAGATTATCTTCATAATAATGACTTTTGGGCAGTCTTTATTTATAATAAAAGTTTTTAGCCTGTATGACACTTGAATACATTTTTAAGTTTTTCTCATATTTAAAAAACTCTTTTTCTGCTATAAATTGTCTAAGTTTTTTTTCCCTAGGTGAGGCATGATACCACATTTCTGTCGTTGCAGTATCTCATGATTGAAAGGCCAGTCTGAACTACACAGAGAAACCCTGAAAAAGTAAAATATAAACAAACATATACACCTACTCACACAAACACACACACAAACACAAAACAAAGAAAATACTTTATTATATGTTCATGTATATATTTAATATATTTACATATATATATGTAAATATATAAAATATATATGAATATATATAATTTGTTTTAGTTAAATTTTTGTACAATGTGTTATAGGAAAGACCTTAATATTAGCATTTAAAAAAGCCACATTGAATTATGTTGGGATATTTCTTGAGTTGAATTGGCAGTAAATATACATAAGGGAGTGAAGTTTCATTTTCTTGTGTGCTGTATTGATCTATATGTCCAAGTCAAGCTGACCCAATTACTGCATTGCTACTGGTAAAATCAATAACCCTAGTTTTACAGTTTTATCAAGATTATTGTTAGTCATTTGTCTTTCTTATCTATTTTTAAAATCAAAGCATCCTTTGATAATAATAAAAAATACCTGCTGATACTTTTGTGTGCCTATGAAAAGATTATTAGACATTAGCATACATGACAGGAATATGACTGAAGATCAGGGACATGTACCATTAGAAAGCTTGTCTGACTTGCCTGACAGTGTTTCAAACCATGGCACTTCAAAGGACACGTAGTAATATTAGTAATAATAATATTTGTTTGATTTTTTTTTTACTCAAGGTTTCTCTGTGCAACAGCCTTCACTGTCCTGGAACCTGATTTGCAGGCTTGTCTCAAACTCACAGAGATCTGCCTCTGCCTTCTAAGTGCTGGGATTAAAGGCATGTGGCACCATGCCCAGCAATTTCTTTAGAACGTAAACGACTTTTATTAGTACTACCTAGCTTTCTCTAGGTAAGACTTAATGATGTTTTGTTAAAATTATTTTGAGTAGTCTATTCTTCTTGATGTTAGATAATTCACCAATGATCCAGACTGTAAACAGAGTTATTTTATTATGGTTTCCCATATGCTTTTCATATACTATAGAAATAAAGTCCACTTTTTAAATATCCATCCATTATCCTATGCTCTTGAGGAATTTTATTCATTGTAGTAAATACTCTTTGTGGACTTAAAAGTATTGTAACACCGGGAGTAAAACAGCCAGATTTGCATTTTCAATGGAGTGTTGCAGCTGTAGGGAGGGTGTATTTGAAGGAGGAAAAAGACTCTTAGGACAGTCACTGGTATCGAGATTTTAAATATGGCTAAAATATGCCAAGATGAGGACAGTATACCAGAAAGTGAATAATACAAAACAACTACTTATTCTTCTCAGAAAGTAATAATGATTTAAGTTCCTCTTCAATTAGCTTCATGTATTTTACTTATGGAAATTCAGAGACTTCCCCCATTACAGAAGATTGTGCATTGTGGACCAATGCTATCTATTGCTAAGAATCAATGACAAAAGGTGAGTAATTTTTAGCATTAATTTTTGAACCATGTAAAAAGGTAATAAAGTTTTCACAGTTTTGGAAACATGGAAAAATGAGGATTTGATTCCATAGGCCAGCGTTTAACCAAGTTGTGTGTGTTTGATCGGTTTTAGATTTGTTTATCTTATGTTAAGAGTATGAGCATTTTTCCTGCATATATGTACACACCACATGCATATGTGATACCCAGTGAGGTCAGAAGAAGACATTAGGTTCCTTAAAACTGTAGTTGTGGATGGTTGTGAGCCACTATGTGGGTACTCGGAAGCAAACATGGGTTATTTGAAAAAGGGGCATGTGCTCTTAACATATGAATGAACAGTTTCTCTTGGCTCATGGGATTAGAACTGGGATCAAATCCTGACCAGATCAGGGGTTCCAGAGAATCTCCCCCATTTGGTGTAAGAAGCATAAAGACTATAGCCTAAATAAAAATAATGGGATTGCGGCTGTGAGCATCCAAGTTTCCCAGTCATCTGGCCAGTTAAATAAATAATCCCTCTGGAGGGAAATAAGAACACCTTAATGACTTCCACTAAGAATTTTGCAAATGAATTTACATCCACAAAGTCAAAACTAGACATGGGAAAGTAATGACAAGGCAGACAGGTAAAGGATGAACAACACACAATGTGATGAAACCTATTATCAGAGTTCCCTAACCAAAAGACTTAATAACTTCTGGTAGTGTTCAGGGTGGTTAAAATAATAGTGTAAAGCCAAATGAAATAAATGGTGATAGCAGATGGTAAAGGAGAAGACACTCATCAAAACAAAGAGCCAGAAAAATACTTTTGGTTAAAAAAAATTGTCACTTTTAAAAAAAAATTGAAAACAAAAAAGCAAGTCTGAAAATGAAATTCCAAATAAAACAGAGAGAGAAAAAAAACAGAAGGAAAAATACAGAAGAAAATGTGAGAAAAATCAAAGAGAAGAAGGAGATGAAGAGGAAGAGTTCTATGAGGAAATGAAAGAATGTCACAGAAGCAACATATTATAAAGTAATATTTTCCCAAATGACAAACAGCAATAAGTCATTCCAACAATAATACTTAAGACTATAAATAAAATTAAGGAAGCACTTCAAGTGCGTCAAGACTTCTAAAAAAGATGTCTGTCTAAATGTCAAAGACAGGGCATCAAGTGTAGGGATGGGGTTGCATCCCACAGTGAAAAACACTGACCCAGAATTGTTCCTCTCTGGGTCAAAAATGGAGAAAAGACTGAGGGAAAGGAGGTTCAGTGACAGGATCAAATTGGGATGCAGCTCATGGGGAGACTCCAAGGCCTGACAATATTACTGATGCTGAGAATCAACTATTAAAATATTGAGTATATGGGGACCATTCTCATTCAAATCACCATTAATTGAGCAAGATAAAAATGTATGGGAAAATAGATACCTAGAAATGATCATGAACATTGTGATAATAAAATTGAGCTATTAGGTCATAACAATAATATAGTTGAGTGAAGCTAATAATACCAAAATATAAACAAAGGATAAACTAATTGAGAATTAAAAGAGAGAATCTATAATTGTTGTATATGCTAAAATTTGTGTTTAAATGAACACAGAATTTTAGGGTATAAATTTCAAATAAAATCACATTTTATAAAAGATTACATTTAGTATAGTCACTAAAATTTGTCATTTCAGGACTCACACAATTTCTATCAAAGACCATTAATTTGATTGGCTTCTGTTAACCCAATCAACATTGGTTGCCACTATTTGCCAAGGTTGAAAATAAATTGGGAATGTGTTAATATCTAATCACTAAGCTTAGGTAGTATACAAGATGAAGGATTTTATTATTTTCATACATGTGTATCACTGTACCCTCCATTATCCTCTATCACCCCCTTCTCTCATGTCTGGTCGCCTCCTTTCACCTATTCACCTTTCATGTCAAATGTGTTTATTTCAATTCAGATTTCAATATGAGAAAAAAAACCACAATATTTTTCTCCCATTATCCTCTCATCCTTCTTCCCCTCCCTTTATAGAGCCTTTCCTCCACCTGAATGCTCCACAGACACACACACAAACACACACACACACACACACACACACACACACACACACACACACACACACACACACACACACACACGATAAGACATTTACCATTCAAGCTTGGAGAGCTGAGTTCAATCTTTAAAAACCACATAAAGGTAGAATGAGAGGGAACCAAATCTTTAAAGTCTCCTTTGGACTCCAAAGGTGCTAACATCCATATTCACAATACACACACACACACACACACACACACACACACACACACACACACACGCTCACACATGCACATACACACAAGTCAATTTAATTTGGTCAAAAATTCTAATTAGAACAGAGTTTCTTTCTGTTAGAAAGACATCATAAGTTAAAATCTTTTGCATTAAATTTTTAATTATCATTTAAAGTGTTGACCAAGAAAAGATGTATTATAAGTTACTAAACTTACAATGAATGTTACAAACTATCACAAGAACAGATGAAAAACCAATTTGGAGCCAGATAATAAATGTTTTAATTGAAGCAATCTTCAAAGCAATCATTTTTCAAAAGGGAAAGATAGGTGCTGTGGTGGTTAAGTACAATAGTCTGATAATAGTTTTCTTTTTTTTTTTTAATTTGTAAAACCCATTGCTAAAGAACATGCTTTAGCAATGTTGTTTATACTCTATTAGTGAAGGAAATATATATGATGTGGCATAATTTGCCTGAGACAAGAAGATGGTGCCCTAGACTCTGAGTGTACTTCTGGTCATCATAGGAGGGGGATGAGCCATGAAATCAGCAAAAGCCATTGCCATTTTCAAATAATTTACATATCACTGTGCTATGCAGTATAATAACCTCACATGGTTAGCAAAGGTCCCTTTAAAGTACAACCTGACACAAAAGGAGTTGTGGGATAGTTAGTGAATCTAAACAACTATTTTTTTGGACAGTCATGATTAAGTTTACACACTAAAAAATATATCCTTTATAATCACTTAAAATTTGCAAAAAGAAAAACTGTAGATTGCTGGGAGCAGGGCACAAAGGTCCTTGCACCCACAGATCTCTAGAGATACCAAAGATGGTATGCACACAGGGTTATCTTTCAAATGGGAAAGATATAAAACCTGTCCAGAAAACTGCAAGTCGAAAGTGATTAATAGACTGGCAATCTGATGTGCTAGGTCATATCAAGCTACTACAACCAAGACAAAGGTGGCTTATAACCTTACAGCCAAGGGTTTCCTCAAGGTGCCTTAACCTGGACCGGAGGTGAGTATTAGCCCAAATGCCCTCTATGCTACCTGTAATGAGCAAGGCTGCTCCTTAGGGCCTTGAGCTAACACAGGTAGCCTATCATTAGAACCCATCCTCTTGGAAGAAATGACATGTACTCTGAGTTGAGTTTTGATGTAATATGTTTTCTTATGCACCAGTGACTATATTACACCAGGAAACTTTTTTTCAAATAGTACCGTATTTTAACTATGCTTACATGAACCAATTGGTATCATACTCCCTAAAGTCTTGATCCAGGTTGACAAAGTCAATATGAAATGCTTTCTCATTCACACAGCTTTGTGGTTTGTTTTCCTGCCTTACATGACCACCTGCTATGTCTCTCTCAGTAGACAGGGCTAAAATTTCTTCTTTTATATGTCAGAAATCAGATATATCAGTTTAATGGTTTTCCAGCAAACATGAATTGAGATGACACTCAATTGTGTAGAAAGTCAGCTGAATTCAGTAAGCCACAGACTCTCCTCTGATTTTCTTGGCTGAATATATAAACCTTAATGACATTTTGGACAGACGCCTTAACTTTCCTGCTGTGATTAGATAAACTATCTGTCCTTTAGTCTTTGAATTTTAAAATCCAATTCAGACTGATGATCTCCTTTTTCTAGTTCTGTACAAAAATATAAAATGCGGCTTATCCTGTAGTTCTACCCAACTTAAGTCTTCTACTTTTGTACTCAGTATAGTCTATTTCAAGATCCTGGGAACATGTTGGTTTCTCTCTACTCTGGCACTTTTCACTCAGGGAACTCTCTTTTATTTCTCCGAAATTTGTGGCATAATTTGTCTTGCAATAAAAATAAGATTTATCTCTCTTTTTTTGATCCCCTGGATCCACATTTTATTAGATATTTTCTTTATTTACATTTCAAATGATATCCCCTTTGCCGGTATCCCCTCCGAAAAAAATGCTGTTCCCTCCCTCTCCCCCTGCTCACCTACTCACCTCTCCTGCTTCCTGGCCCTGGCATTCCCCTACACTGGGGCACAGAACCTTTACAGGATCAAGGGCCTCTCCTCCCATTGATGACTGACTAGGCCATCCTCTGCTACATATGCAGCTGGAGCCAAGAGTCCCACTATGTGTACTCTTTGGTTCTCTTCAGTCTCACCAAAGTCATAGAATTTAGGGCAGAGAAAGGGCCACAGTGGGATGGGGTTGCTCTTCTTGTCACCCCTAGTCTGTACTTTCATAATGGCACTAATATATTCAATGGTCCTCTTTCTTTCCCCAGGAGCTTTTCTGTGGCTATCTCAAAGAACTCTTGGTACATTCTTCTCCATTTTAGTTGACTTTATCTATTTCCTCTCTGGGAGTTAGTCCTCCAAATGTCATTTATGTTTAAACATGGAAGCTGTGCATGTGACAGTCTGCGATTCTGGTGGTTGAAGATAACCCTGAGGAAGATCCAATGTGAAGACTCTATTGTTGGCTTTAATTATTGTCTACTTTATATTTGCATTGGAAGACCAGAGTCTATTTCTAGATTACTGTAGAGGCAAGTGCTTCTTCAACCTGGACTGTGATTTTTTTTTTTAACTTTAAGCTTTCCCTAAACTATCTGCAAAAGCTCACCAAGATTTCTAAGTAGTTTCCTTGAAACTGTTCTCTTCTTCTAAGGAGGAGAATGATATTTACTCCTGTGGTATAAATTAGCTTGTGGTGCATAAAGTGATGCATAATACATAGCACATAAAAAAACTCTCTGAAATGATAATGTTCCTCTTTGGCCATTTCACTAGAGTCTTTGCAGGAGTTGAGAAACCAGACTGCAGCTGAGAAGATGAAGTAGTTTAGACAGAAGAATCAGAGAAACAGGGTTAGAAAGGAGTTGTAGGTTTCTAAAGGAAAATAGAATCCAGGGTGGGGGTTGTTGTTACTATACTGAACAGTTGATGGAGTAGATGTGGATGTTGCCAAGCCTTTCAGTTGAGAGGAAGACCTTTTTAATTACTTGATATTATGGATAGGAAACCAAAGGAGAAGATAAAAAGAGTGGTCAGAAGTATAAAGACTGGAGGACATAGTTACACAAAGGAAAATATGAATAGAGGCAATTAGGGAGAATATGTAGGAAAAATAAATGACTTTAGGAAAAAATGATTTTCAAGTAAAGGAAGGGAAGTTTTCAAAGGAAATAACTTACAGTCTTACTTGACTATTCAAGAGCATGAAAATATACTTGTAAGGATTAGAGAAGTAAAAGAAATAAGAAATAAAATCTCCAGTGGATACTATTTTGATTAGCTGTGGAAGAAAATAACTACGTAAAGTATAATAATAGCTAAAACATCGGCAGTTAGAAGAAATGCAGTCTTTGTCATAGACAATTGGTAAAACATTGTTAATGAGTCTTCTCAATCTGCCCAATTTAGCCAAATGTCAATTTCACACAGTTTAAAAAGATCTTTTGTGACTACTGTTGCTATAGAGCAGAGAACTTGAGAAAACTATTAAGAATATAATTATGGGGCTAGAGAGATGGCTCAGTGGTTAAGAGCACTGACTGCTCTTCCAGAGGTCCTGAGTTCAATTCCCAGCAACCACATGGTGGCTGACAGCCATCAGTAATGGGATCTGATGCCCTTTTCTGGTGTGTCTGAAGAGTGACAATGTATTCACATACATTAAATAAATAAACCTTTTTTAAAATAATATAATTATGAATGTGTTTAAGATTTAGTTTTAATAACATGTATATGTGTGTGGAAGATGCTGTTTAGCATACATGAGTGCAAGTACCCATGGAGACCAAAACAAGGCATTGGATAATCTGGAGCAGTCATGAGCTGCCTGATGCAGGTACTGGAATATAAATTTGAGTCTTTTACATGAGCAGCATAAGTTCTTATCTGCTGAACTATTTACCCAGCCCCTAATTAACATTCCTAATAGTCAAAAATGTTAACCATAGAATACCCAAATCTTGATTAAAATTTATTGAAGTTAACATTTCTAGTATTCCAAACTATACTGGTAGTTATTATCACTGAATGAAAGCATTATAGTGATGATGATGATGCTAAAACTTTAGTTCCATGTAGCATTTTTTGAGCATATAGTATCTACGAATGTTTAATTTAATTAATTATTTACTATATTCTCATATTGATCCAGTGTATCACTTTGTATCATTGTAATTCAGCAGTTGTACCAAGAAGGTTATAGAGTTAGTAATTCATGAGACAAAAAGAAACCAAGACAGGATGTTCCTAGACCAACACTACCTTTAGCACAGATCTATCCCTCTGAAAAATTTCCCTAAATATTTTGCATTTGAAAACATTAAATGAAAACCGTTCTTTACCTCGATAAACAGCCTTCCTAACAATTCCTCACTGAGCTGTACACCTGTGCATGTCACCTTGATAAGCACACCTGACTGTTTTAAATGTTTTTAGAAGTTCATTTATATACCTTCTCACAGTTCTCTCATAAATGAGAGGGTAATAAAGAATTAAAGTAACCTGATCAAAAATCTTTCAGATAGATATAAATGAGCCCCAATTCAAATCTCTAACCTCTGGCTAAAGGCCACTGTCTTGGCCATTCAGCAAGTTACTAGTTAAGAACATTGTTTTTTCTTTAGTGTTCTCACATATCAACTATCTTTTGGAGTTTGATGCCTTCACAATCCTATTTCAAATATCATCGATGTCCACCAGTCTGTTTCTTTCCTAATTGTGTTTTCATGACACAACAATGTCCTGGACAATGAATGGCTACACTTGTGGTAGACCAAATGGGCTTATTTTGTTTCAATGTCAGAGGAGCACAATTTGGTATTTTTTTTTCTACTGAATCTCTGACCCTGAGCAAATGGCAATACAAAAACAAAGAAGCAGAATTGTAAGAAAAGCAGTTTCTACTCTTTCTTCCTCCTGTGCCATGAATATGATATGGCATGTGCATGTTCATGAAAACACCTGAGATACAAGCCTGTCCTAGGATTTGATAAGCACACTGATTGTGCTCCAGAGGGTATAATCAGGCTCTACCTGGAACAGTCAATAAGCAGTTAATATACCAGCTAACTGAACACTGTGCAGCACCAAGACCACCCAATCCAAGTCAAGATTAGCCAAATTCCACAAACACAGATTTTTGTATTCTACTGATAATTTTTTGGTGCTTGTTACTAAGAATTATTCAATAATGGATAACTTGTACATCACTAATCTAGAAAGGTGTTGAAGACATGTTCCTGATGTCATGAAGACAGTGGTTCTCAAACATGTGGGTTATAACCTCTCCAGCAAATCTCTATCATCAACATATTTACATTAGGATTCATAAGAGTAGAAAACTTATAGTTATGAGGTAACAACAAAAAATAATTTTATGTTTAGGGGTTGCCCCCACGTGTGGAACTGTATTAAAAGATCTCAGTGCTAGGAAAATTGGGAGCCACTGGGTTAGGAAGTAGATGATACAGAGGTAAGTTATTTACCATATGGTAAATGGCAAAGTAGTAATACAGGAAATGCATTTAGGTTTCAGAAAAGGATTCCTATAGGAGAAAAAAAAAATTCTAAAGTAGACTTCCCTGCTTTAGATGATGAACTGTTATATGGAACTGAGAACGAAATAAACCCTTTTCTCCCCATGTTGCTTTTGGCTATAGTGTTTCAGTGTGGAAATAGTAACCCTAACTAAAGCAGCATAAAGTAAATGTGCTGTAAAGACAAGGAGGTTATCGCTGACCCACGTATAGTTTAGGATTATTTGTGGATAAAATATGACCAATTTATAAAAGGGGAGATTTTAGGATCATGACAGAGAAACTTAAGGCAAGGTGCAGAAGGAAAGAGACAATTGGAGGTTTATTTAAGAGGTAAGGCATTATGTCTCCACTTGATAAAGGGGATCAGAGCCAGAACACTAACCATTATCTATGAGGTTGCTTCCGCTTTGTATAGGAAACTAGAGAATGAGTAGAGAGTATAAGGCAAACGAAGCTTGCTTGCCAGTGAGAGACGCCTAATGGGTGGTTCTGGTTCTATGGAACAGTAGGATGGACCTGTCCACTAGAAAATCAGGTAAGTGGATATAAAATCAGAAACATTAGTATGGAATGTGGCAGGATGTGAAATTATCAGCAATCTTTAAACACTGATATGCTTCAAAGAGAAATGGAATATTCTACGAGGCAGATTTTGACATAGTTAATATTGTTGAAATATTGCTACATTTCTCCCAAATGTATACAAAAGAAAAGAGGATACCTAAAACAAAGCCCTTATCACCAGTACCTGGAAGCCTTGTATAGTCAATTTAGAATACCTTAATTATAAGGTTTATGTCTGATTTCAATTCTCCAATAATGTCATTTTTATATCTCTATAGCAGTTTTACATTTGGTATGTTCTATTTATTTCTGCCTCAAACCTCACATTTATGATAACCATTTTCTCCTCTGCTTCCCTGTATAATGTGAATGTTCCAAAAAAATACATTTCTTAAAAATATCCACAAATTTTCAAACATACCAATTAAAGAGTATCTATCAACTACTTGAATGTAATCTATACTCTTACCAGTACATATTGGGATATTAAATATTCACATTAGAAAAATCAGAGTGCCATTCCTATGTTGAAGGACTGTGGAGGCCTATGTCTTTCAGGTGTTTGTAGAAGTAACATGCAGATCAATATTTTAAAATGTTAAATAATGCAAAATAGATGGCTATAGTAATGTAATGGTATGTGATCACAATCTATAAATATATCCTGAAAACAGGTATTTTACAGAAAGTATATAGCAAGAATAGATCTTTAAAATATGAGACTGTAGACTCAATTTTTCTATAAAGTGTGACTATGTGTAGTGTTCTCTTCACAAGTATATATTTTTAATTAACAATGCTCCATGATACAAATTATATACAAGTAGAAAATATGATTTCAACAAAACAACCAGCTTAGGAATGAAGAGATGGTTTAGCAGCTAACGTGTTTGACAAACAAGGAGCAAGCATGAGGACTGTATATGTTAGTGTTATGTTTCACAATGGATTATTTGTAACTTAGTGCATAGACAGAAGAACAAGGGCTGCCTGGGGCTAGCCAGCAAGCCAAACAAGCCAAATAGGCTAGCTCTGGATTCAAGTGAGAGAGAATATATTTCGATGAATAAGTTGGAAAATAGTGGAGTGAGGCCTCCAAAACATTTGTTTTATACACTTGCAGTCACACGCACACACACACACACACACACAGAGAGAGAGAGAGAGAGAGAGAGAGAGAGAGAGAGAGAAGAGAGAAGTGCAACTAAAAGAGTATAATAGATAAAATGTAAACTATTAGGCATTATAATCTCAATATTTTAGTTATCTAAGAATAGTTTTCTCACTCTTTTTTCCCAGAATATATAGAAAGTACAGTGGAGCTCTTAAATATTATTGTGAAATAGAAACAATCATTCTATGTGACACAGATAAGTAAGGAGTGATTTAATGTAGAATACTATTTTTAAAATATGTGTGACCAAATGGAACATTCTTATAAAAGAGGGAGAGAGACTATAGCATGAGAAATCACTTTCTGAAGAACAATTGTCAACATTGAAATCTCTAAATTGTAAAAAGTATTATTCTGAATGAAGATTAGGTAGCTACTCTTGGGAATTAGTCAACATATTCTGAGTGCTGAAATAAGCCAAGGTTTTCAACATATGGGAGTCCGAGTCCCATGAAAGCTTATTTCCCATTCAAACCACCTGAACTTGTGTAGATCTAGAGCAGAAGTAATTTGTATAGGGGTCTGGGTAAGATGGAGTGTGATCCAGCCCATGCAAGCGTGATAATCATCTTAACATAACACAGAAAGTTAATACCAACTCTGGAGGTGGCTTTGAATTTTATTCACTTTATATAGTGGAAGGATACATATTACAAGACATTCTTTATGGAGATAAATTGACTTTTCAAAATTTGCTATTGTACTTTTAAATTAAAAAAGATAATTAGTACTTAAAACAAAAATTTAACTTATTGTAGAAACTTATTTAAAATGCCATTTATATTCTGTGCATTTTTTTCTACCAAAAAGCAGTATTATCATGAAACTCCTCAATAGGTTACTGATCATTACCATTAACTCCCTATGCAAATAAACTTGGAATCACTATTCTTTATTTCTAGAGTATTCTAAACTGGCAGAAAGTGATGTAAAATTTGTTTGAACAAGTTTCTACAATTTGACTTTTATTACTTTTGTTCTTTTATTTATTGATTCATTTTGACTTTCTGAAAGAGTTTTGTTACATAGTCTAGACTAGCTTTGAACTCTTGTTCCTCTTTCTTCAAGTGTTGAGATAACAGCCAGGAGACCCACATGGTTGGCGATTTCCAAAATGTTTTAAAAATAAAAATAAAACTGTTTTGTGTACTTTTTTTAAAAAAAAAAGACAACATATGAATATTTATTAAAAATTAATCTAATACTGGATATTTTTAAAGACAGGCAAATTAAACACTAATTATGGAGTGAATTCCCAGACTACTACCAATTCCAAAGACCACACTGATAAAAACTGAAAATAAGATTTTCAAAAGTCATGGCCATGTTTAATAGATTAACCTTTTGAAGAAAAGATTATCCATTTTCTCTACATTGTGGCTGATAAAGGAGTGTTGTTCTGTCTTCACCAAAACATAGCCAAGGTACTCAGTCACTAATTCTTCCATTCTACACACACACACACATACACACACACACACACAAACACACCTATACTCTGATTTTGTCTGATACACAGAAATAATTTATTATGAATTTTGATTGAAACCACATTAAATATTCAGTAGAAAAAGTAGTTATGGGAATGAACTTGAAATAGATATTATTAAAAGCTTGCTCCATTTTAACATTTTCCAGAAAAAAAAAAAAAACCTGTAATACAGAAGCATACCTGAGGTAGGGCTGAATTGAGCTGTCGCTGGAGTGAATCTCTGTCGTAGATGACATCCTGAAGTCTTTGCTGGGCAAGTGAGAGGCTTTCCTGGGTCTCTCGAAGTGTGTCCAGTAAACGGTCCCGTTCATCCAGCATATTGACCATCAGTTGCTCAAAATGGGAGTCCGAATCAGAGCCACTGCTCTGGGACCCCCGTTGGCTCATTGGGGTGTCCTCATTAATCGTGGGCATCACTTCACACATCATTGCTTAAAGAACATAAAGGGAAATATTAGTGAACACACTCTTTTTAGTAGCGCACTCCCATGGCTTTCGCCCTACTTAAGCATTTGTAGGCCATTAACCTCTTCCCCCTACCCTCTGCCTCCAGTCAAATCCAGAGGGAGTGTGGACCTCAGGGAAATACATCTTCAAGGTCTGCAATCTACAAGCTTTCACCTATCATGCCAATCCAAAGTCGTCTCATATACAATACTAAAAATGCCACTTGTTTCTCCATTTTCTTCTGCCTAATTTATAACACATCATCTGATTGAGACACACATCAGTTCAATAACTGCTCCTCCCGTTCTTCTCTACCCCCGCAAGTTTACAAATGTCTTATAACAAACACAACTGTAACTTATTTGTCAACAAGTACATCCTTGTGCTTCAGAGATGTGAGAATAAATGATTTTTGACTGATGCAATGATAAGTGACCTAATAATTACTCATTTAATCAGAAAATCCCTCATATAATTGACTGTTTTAGGCAGTAAACAGTTATTTTATTACTTCTTCAACAGATTTCATCACAATGGTTAATTCTAACCTTTCAGAGTGATCATTTTTTACTTATTTTCATGTTCCATCTTTCACAACTGAACACAGATTTGATAGAAGATTCAGACCGAATTAGATATAAAGTTTAAAAATTATCTGAGGCACATGAATTTGTCTCAATGATTATACTGCTAATTACACTTAATGTTCCTGTTAGATACATTGTCTGGTTTCCATCCAAACAACACAAACTAACACTCAAACATTCTGCAAACAGACTCAGTAAATTACATCATCAAATACAGTCACTTCACTTCTCAGCTGCTAATCACAAACTCTCAGTCATGGAATAAATAGACTGTTCAGAATACTTTTTACAATTATTAAGTGATTTGATTTAAAGTAGAATTTACAGTGTCATGTAGTATTGTCTCGTCACATGTGGCACCATTAAAAATCAGAACTTAGACCTCTTCCCTTTTCATTTCCCTTCCCTCTGTGTGTGTGTGTGTGTGTGTGTGTGTGTGTGTGTGTGTGCGTGTGTGTAAGTGTATAATTCTTCTCAGTTTCAGTTGTGTGATGGCTAGAAGCTATAGGAGGGTCTGATTTGCAGAAGGCCCAATTTGAGCTTGGTTTGGTTGTGGGTCCCAGAGCTTTCTCAGGACTTTATAATGGAAGATCAATTCACTTTTCTGTCTACATATATGTCCTTAGGGAAACTTTCTGGTGGTATTTTGAAATAAAATGTCAAATTTTAACAGTTCAATATTTAATTACTTTTTGTATGCTTCTTCATGTAAACTTAGTTGTTAAAGAGGAAAACTTAATTATTTCTGAACTCTTGGGTTATAGCCCATTGGAAATTGAGAAAAGCTTCAAGAAAAAGACAGGAAATCATTTTATGGTAAGTATTCTAGGAAAGGGAAAGAAAGGATTGAAAATTTCTAAAAATAGTTCAAAATACTTTGAAACAGTGTTCATCACTTAAAACATTGAGCTATCTGAAGACAGGACCTTGACTCATAAAATTCATATATGCTATAGAGTAAGTTGCAGAGCAAACAAGTAGAACATCCTTACAGACATGCTCACACACTCTTTCACACTAACAACAAGCATTTGCTACTTAATGTATATTTTACACTTTTTATCATTTTGATTTTCATTCATCCACTATCATGAAGGTTAAAAATCTCCCTTCCCTACTTTAAATGCTATGCATTTTTTAACACTAATTGAAAAACAAACAAAACTTTTCAACACATCGGCCTATTTAAAAGGGATAGTTCCCGCGATATGTATGGCATTCACACATGGACTAACTGTGACACTCTTGAGACACATGGCTGTAAGCCTATGTGTTTATTTTTGACACTGAAAGTTAAAACAAAGTAGCAGAACAAACTGCCAGGAAATACAGTTATATACACGTTCTTCAATCTATATTTTAAATCATACCTTTACAAAACAAAAGCCATCACTAACAGCTTTAAGTTCCAATGAGAGTTTAACTGTCATCTTTACTTCAAGCATAAATTTCACTCAATTAAAGCAGACTACCTGGATACAACCCCTTGCTATTTGCAGGAGATGTTGGACAGTCACAAACTTAAGACTTAAGATTAGTGTAAAGGATGGTTGTGGATTTGGTCAGTCAAAAAGATACTTTGATGAAAAGTTTAGAAAATTTATCCAGCTGGGCAGTGGTGGCGCACTCCTTTGATCCCAGCACTTGGGAGGCAGAGGCAGGCAGATTTCTTAGTTCGAGCCTGGTCTACAGAGTGAGTTCCAGGACAGCCTGGTCTACAGAGTGAGTTCCAGGACAGCCAGGGCTACACAGAGAGATCCTGTCTCGAAAAACCAAAAACCAAAACCAACCAAACAAACAAACAAAAGAATTTACCCAATGTACACTGTGATAACACAGGACTGTCCAACCCATAAAATGTGAAACACCCCTGAAATGTGAAATGGAGCAAGTTGGTTTGCCTTTCAAAAATACATGTTTGCTTCCACAAAGAAAGAATGACAATTTGTTTATAAAATTCCCACTTTAAGTATTCCAGTGGGTTATCCAACATAGAACACACAGTGAAATATATAAAAAATATTATAAAAACCCCAAACATGCTCACTATTACAAACTCGTCCCGATTTATCCTTATAGAAATAATATTAAACATCAAAACTCCTTCTTCAAGGTCCATAGCTGCAATCCTAGCAGATACTTCTGAGCTCTCCAAATTCAATTCATAAAATTCAAGCTATGCAAAAGTACTTAGGATATAAAATGAATGCATGCTACTTTCTTCCAAGCCAAAACAAATGACCAAATCTAGAGTCTTCTCCAAAATGGAAAGATAAAAAACCAACAAGCAAACAAAAAAATTGTCTACAAAAACCAAGTCAACTTTAACTGGCTAGGTTAGTTATTATGTTAGACTTCAGATTCTGATATAATCTTACAAAGTACTTGCATGATCGCAAAACATAGTCTAACAGTTCCTAAATGCACAACTTGAGTTTATTAGGAATAATTAAAATCCTATGAAGAATATTTTACAGAACTCTGGCGTGGTGCAGATATGGTTACCCAGCATCTTGTGTATTGCACCCAGATATATCACGTTTTGCTTTTATAGCCATTTTTAGAACTAAGATTGCAAACATTACACCATCACTGAGAGACAAGTCAGCTCAGTTTGCTGAGGTATTTGCCTTTTCATTATCCCTCCTTCATGTCAAAGTGAAATATAATTTTGTTAACCTCATCTAGATAGAGATGACTTTATACCTAAACTATTGAAGGTTTCAGGACCCAGTTTCAGACAGTGTAAATTTAATTTTTAAGAGAGAGAAAAATAATAACCCTGATTGGTTTAATTATCTCAGTGCTTAAATTTAGCACGAATAATTTTATACCAAGAAAGCCAACTCCCACGCTGTCAGGATATAACCTTGACTGTCTTCTAAACCTCTCAGAATCCAAAATAAAAGTTTTGAATGCCTAGTGGAGTCATTCAGCAAGAATTTTGAGATCCAGCGTGTTCTTTAGTAATACATGTTCTTAGGAGCTATCCCTATTCAGACAAGAGTATTCCAAAAGACTTTTATTTCTGTAAGTCAATAACTTCATTTAATTATATTGCTAGAAATTATACACTACCACAGGCAAAGAAGCTGTCATTCTCTGTAGTAAGTTTCTTCTTCGGCAAAAGCTTAGTCTTCGGAACCCTCCCAGCTCCATCTCCCGTTAACCCACAAGGAGTAATTCAGTAAGAGAAAGCCCTGCCATTGTCTGATTACATTACACGAATATTCCTCCTCCTCTTTAACTCTTTGAAAGCCCCTGTCCTCAGGAAATATTCCTACCGCGTCTATAATGGAAGCATTTTCACTTTCTTTACCCCCGTGCCTGTTCAGATGGTCAAACAACAAGCCTACCCTACACTGCTGGACAGTTACTGTTCAGCCACACCCCCACCACCCCGAAAGAAGTTGACTTCATAATTTCCACACTAAAATTGTTCATCAGCCCCAGGAGAAAGCCAGCTAGGCAGGAGCTAGAGAAATCGGGATGGAGAAAATGGGTGGAAAGCAAAGGTAACTAATACCCACAAGGAGGGTATTAGCCTCTCCTCTTCCCTGGGGGCGGGGTGGGGCTGGGAAGGTGGTCAAGAAAAAAAAAATGAAGCGGAAGAGAAACCATGCAACTCGAATACAGTTTCTGTACCTAATGTCTCTTATTTCAGGTCCTGTTTCTTCAATTGTCAATGACAACCGCAGTCTCGGCTGGAGGAGAGGTGAGGCTCACACCCAGCAGTCCTGGACCATTTCCCTAGCAACGGGAGGAGAAAGGCAGCTTAGACACTCGCGAGCCCCGGCGTTCTCTTGGAACGTGCCCTGGATCCTTAACGTGGCAGCAGTTCGGCATCTTCCCGTGGCTCCGTCAGCAGCCAAAAGGAGAAAGGTCCATCGGAAAAATGGCATATTACAAATTTTGCTTTGGGAAGCAGAGCTCGGTTCAGACCATTGTCAAAGGGAAGAGAGGGGGAGGCGGTTCTTAAAGCAGCCGCGGTCCCTTTGCCGCCCAGCAGTGGCAGCCGCCGCCGCCGCCGCTTTCGCGTGCAGCAGGAGCCCTGGGGCGGAGAGATGGTAATCCGGGACTGGATCTGACTTTCTGAAACTTAAAGTAGCACAACTTCTCCCCGTGGTATCCTGGGCCACCCAGAGAGGGTGAAGAAAGGGTCCCTCCAAACACGAACTTTGGAGTGAAGTGTGGGAAGTACCTATCTAGAAGGGACATTCGCCACCCAATACCCCACACGGGCCCCCTATGGAGTTTATGGTAAATGCTGGGAGTTTGATGGTTAAAAGAAAGTGAGTCCCCTGGGGATGCTAGAAGCAGGACAGGTCTTCTTTGGGTAGCCAGCCTACTTCTGTCCTAGGGTGTATCCTTTCATTTAAATGAGGTGCTTCTTTTCTGGGAAGGTAAGCAGACACACACACACACACACACACATACACACACACTCACACACACTTCACCCACCTCCGAAGACACCCCCGCCCCATCATCGCGCGCTGCCTCCGCCCGCGGCAACAATTTTTTTTCCTTTCAGTCCCTCTGCGATTCATCTGCTTGCATCAGTTGGCCGACAGAACCAACCTGCTGGGAACGAGTGAGGATGCTACAGCATCTTCTCACTTGCCTAATGCAAGCCTAGGATACTCCTCCTTCTGTGTCTCCTCCCCTCCTCCTCCTTGGCAATCTCCACCTCCTCTTCCTCTGGAACAAGGGCTTCCCCTGGAAGCTGCTGCAGTGGTTTCCACCGGCCCTTAAATAAATTCTGAAGTAATCACGTCTTTTCTCTCCTCCTCACGCACACGCGCTCGTGGATACACTCCACTCTTCTCTCCCAAAAGCTTCTCGGAGGCTGCTGAGGATCACGCTGATCTCCGTGTTCCCGATGATGACGAGGACCACGGATGACCTAAAGTATAAGGGGTTCTGCTTTCCCCAGCCTGAGCTTTTCCCACACAATCATCTTTATAGGAAAGCTCATGTTGGCATGTTTTTGAGAACTGGGAACCTTTCCTGCTCTGTAGCCTTCCGTGTTTGTTGTGGCTTTCTGCAGTTTTCTTCTCTTGAACCAGAGGCAAGGTAGTCAAGCTCATAGGAACCTGAATCAGTCTAGGGTGTGGCTGGGTCTGTCACTTTGCATTACCTCTTCAGGTCTCCTCCATCCATTGCCTTAGTGCTGAGGATCTCATGTTAAATGTTTCCTGCCTGAGAGACTAAATTTCGGCTTTCAATAGTCTGGCAGCCCCAAGAACATGTTCTGGTCCCTGGAGACTTCCCCTCCCCCACTTCACCCCCTCCCCCGCAACCATCTCTCTCTCTGTGTGTGTGTCTCTTTCCATCCCTCTCTCTGTCTCTTTCTCCCTCTCCTCTCTCCCTCCACCGTGTGTGTGTGTGTGTGTGTGTGTGTGTGTGTGTGTGTGTCCATTCATATAGATCAAGAATGAAGAGACATCAGTAGATAAAAACCAATACATTAAGGAAATGTTTGAGTGAGGACTATATTGATGCACTAAGGGAAAAAAAGAGTTAAGCATCAAGTAGACAGTGAACAGAAGTTACAGCAAAGGTCCAGAATAAGCATTGTAAGAAACCCAAAAGAGCAGAATCCAGATTTTACTGAGAAATGATGCTCACATCCTGACTCACTGAAGTATGATCACTACATGGAGTTCTTTCTTGGGGAATAACTTAATTAGTTGATGATTCTACAATAAAATTTAAGACAAGCCATATGAATTATATCCCTTTCTCTCCTAGACTTTTATTCCAGTTTTGCCTCACAATGTAAGAATTGAGTGTAAAAGTATTAAATATTAGTAGATGAAATGTATTGTATGCTAGATAGAGCACTATTTCTCAAAATGCTCACTTGTAGGTGCTATTTCTTTGTAGATGCTGGAACTCTAAGCCTAGAGTGGACCCTGATAATTTATACTCCTAACAGTACCTATAAAATACACTATGTTGGTGTGAACAAAAACTCCCCCGAAAGAAGTCGTGTCTGTTGAGACTAATGGAGTGATTGGAATGTTCTAGGTCCACAGGCTAATTATTTTGTCTCACCCTAACTCTAGCCTCTAGGAACAGTCATTCCCTAACAAAATGGAGAAAGGTTGGTACAAGAAGTTTGCAAAGACATTAGATTAGCCCATTGGCAAGAACACAAGGATCATCATCTGTGAATGTTCCTATAGCTTATTGACCATCAAATGCAGCCTGCAAGAAAATATTCAGAGCAGCTTTTTATAATGAGCATTGCTCGGCCTCAACCCTCATAGACATGCATCCTTCACATCAAAGGTGCTGTCTCAACATTATCATTCCTGAAAAGTTCCAAAATGATGATAGTCCTGCTAGGTCAGCATCTCATACTGATAATCACTGCCTAAATATTCATAGAAGTGTAAAAAAAAGAGCTATTAAATGTCTATTCATGAGGTGAAAAGTCTTTTTTTACTTTATATTATATATAAACAGTTTTAATGTTAAGGCCATCACAAGCTTCCACTGATTTTAATTGGTGCTCAATTATAGATTATGGTGAACTATTAACTATCTCCATATAGTTGACTACATTTATCAAGAGTGATATCAGCCACCTTTTTTATTAGTAGTATTAGTGCATAAGATCAAAATATGGATTTAGTTCATAGACACAGGATCATGGTCATAGATGAATAATGCTTCTTTTGTATGATTTATTACAAATGTTACTTTCTATATTTATTCTTTACAAGGAGTATAGCACAAAACTTATATATACTATAGTAGCTGATTCTTCCAACTCTACATGTTCTCAATATCAAATGAAATATTAGTATTAGCCAGACTCTCCATAGGAACAGACCTGATATAATGAAAATACATAAATAGATTATAGATTGTGGTCTGGCCAGTTTTACAATGCCTGTCTCTCAATGGAAAAGCTAAGAATTCTGTAGTCCTTGAGTGCACCAGGCTATATGTGATGCCAAATATATAAGTTCTGGTACAGCAAAGGAATTCTACAACCACAAGATAGATGAAATTGTCCATGAAAGAGAGAGCAAGCAGGGAATAAAGTGACAGAGTTGTGTTTCCTAGATCTTTTATGTGAGCTGCTATCAGAAGGTATGTGGCCCTGGTTTAATGTGGCTCCTCAGGTGACCCAATCAAGGAAGAATATCCCTTAGCAGTATATTCAGCACCTTGTGTTATAGTTGATTCGAAATATGGTAAAGTTGACAATCAGGATGTCAACTTAACTTGACATGCAAAATCCCATCTCTTTATGTCATAGATAATTTCCAAATGCAAACAATAACTAGCATAATTCTACTGAGCATGACACAACTGCTCCACTTAAAAAACACAAATGTGTTAAATATTTTATGACAGGTGGCAATGTCCACTGAGGAACGATGGGTCTTTAAGTGCATTATATCTGCATATGTATATATATACAAACATACTAACAAAAATGATGGAAACACTTATGTTATTACAATATGCACTTCTGCATATGGTCATATAGCCTCAACTAGTGGCTATAACTACCTTCCTGTCACACATTCCCTTTTTCTTCCACACTTAGAAAGTACTTCAGTAGTTCTTGAGAACTGAAAGGAGTGACTTTTACCTTTATTCATGAGAAATTTGGACCTTTTGTGTTTTACCTTGATTGAAGTATTGTAGTTTCCTATTGACTTTAAACACAATACATGATAATACTAAGAAATGCCCCAAAGGGTCCCATGCACTCCCCACATAATCTTTCTTATCTCCATTGCAAAGAAGTGATACAATTTTCCCATGTAGCATGCAGATAATAGACTTTTCCTTGGTATTCAGCTGTGTAAAGCCTATTCTCATAGAATTTCCTTGACCCTCCTGGGATTAATGCCTCTATGTACCAAAGGAATGATGCTGGCAAGATGTGTCCTCTCCCACCTTTAATAATGCAGCTTATTAGCTCTTTAAAGACACTATACTGAAATCACCATTCACCATGAGACTTTCGGTCTCCTGAGAAAGTCTGTCAATAGTGGTGAGAAATATTCTGTAAGCATTCCATGGTTTCTCTGTCTCTAATTTGAAAACTGAGATATGGAAGTAAAAGGTCCATGAAATGTCAGTAAAGCACCATGGTGTATCATACATAGACTTGATTGCCCTTGTTCTGTTAAATCTTGAATTCCACTACAGTTCCTCTATACAAGTCATTGGTAGAAGAATCTCAGTACCAGGTAGTTTGGACCAATAAATCTTCCTAACACTGCTATTCCTTTCTTAGCCTCTTGGCTTAAGAACATCAGGGGCTTAACCAGGGGAAGTAGCCAGGGGAAGTCTGAACTTTTAATTCAATGGAATGTTTGCTTTGTCTTCTGGCAGGAGGACTCCCCTGTCAGGAACCAAAACTTCTAGGTCAGCAGAACTTAAGGCCACAAGAACAGGAAGCAAAATTTTTCATAGAGTATCACTAGAGATGTTGTGATAGTGAGTGGGAACACTGCCAATTAGTGATACAAAAACAAACCATGGTGTGTGCTAAAAGGGTTTTATGTTAATGCTAATCAAGATGTATTTGAATGAACAATACAGTTGCCTAAGATTAAGCACCAAAGAAAATAAATAATTAAGGATAAGCTATGAAAATAACAAAGATTTAGTAAATAACACAAATTAACTTTTCACATATGAGGATATTCTCAATACAAATACAAGGCAAGTAATAACTGATTAGAACAGGTGTATATCTCATTATCTTCTAATTTCAAGTTTATAGTTAACTATTTGAACATTTTGGCAGTGTGTGTGTGTGTGTGTGTGTGTGTGTGTGTGTGTGTGTGTGTGTTTGTGTATGTCTTACCACATATGGCTTACCAGTTAGAATTAGATAACTCATCAGGGGCTCATCCTAGGAGAAGGCTAATTCCTCTCAGCAGCTACTAATTGTAGGTGCAGGCAGTACTAGGTGGTATGAAAAAAATGAGCCAAGCAAGCCATGTAAGCAGTATTTCCTCTTAGGCTTGGCTTCAGTTCCTGCCTCTAGGTTGTTGCCTTTAGTTTCTTCAGTGATGGAGTATGACCTAAAATTTTTGAGATAAAACAAACCATTTCCTTCTCAATAAAAGCATATGCTTATTAATGAATTTAAATTTTAGTATGGCTTTATGTATAAATAATGAATTTCATTTCTTTTTAAAAAGTAATTTTATTTATATAAGAATTGCATACATATATGTAGCAGAGAATAGCCTACGTGGTCATCAATGGGAGGAGAGGCCCTTGGTCCTGTGGAGGCTCTATGCCCCAGTATAGGGGAATGCCAGGGCCAGGAAGCAGGAGAGGGTGGGTTGGTGAGCAGGGGGAGTGGGGAAGGAACAGGGTTTTTTTTTTCAGAGGGGAAACCAGGAAAGGGAATATCATTTGAAGTGTAAATAAAGAAAATATTTTATATGACTATTATATTAACATAGTAATATACATGACTATTATATTAAAATAATTTTTATTTTCCCCATCTGCTCCTCCCATGCCTCCCGCACCTCCTCCTTTGTTATTATCATGTATACATGTTCACATATATGAGTATATGTATATATAAATACAACCTGTTGATTCCATTTACTATTGCTCAGATGTATATATATTTAGGGCTTACTTAGGATTAGATAACTTATGCGGGGCTCATTCCTGGAGAAGAGTAATTATTCCTCTCAGCAGCCATTAATTGCCTGTAGTTCTCCATTCTGTTGAAATGCCTTCTGGCATTAAGATACCAGACACTGCCATTGTACAGATCAATGACTATATTGTTAAAATTTCATGGGTGTAGCCCCCTGTCATATAGAGAATACATTATCTCCTAGCTGCAAATGTTGTTTTTATTTCCTCAGATGAAGTGATGAGATGAGAGCTTTACCCGAGCTTTACAAACGCATGGCTTGGGCTGTGTGCAGAGCATTTCTTTCTCTATACTAACTATCCTTAGGGCTAGGCCTAGAAGATTCTAGCTTCTGTACAATCTGAACATCTGCAAGCCCAGACCTTGACGGCTTGAGTTTCCAGCTTCTGTTACTAGATTTACAATGGTTCAGCCTCTGAAACTTACTGCTGAATAAATGTAATCTTTTTAGCTCTTTCTGAACTCTGGCTTGCTGTTCAACTCAGGTATTCTGGCCCAAACTCCTCCCCAAACTGACTGATTCAAACTGGCTTCTCTCAGCTTCTCACTGAATTGCTGTGCTGGGAAGGACTGCCTTTGAACTCCATGAACTGAAATGCACTGATTGTCCTGAACTCCTCTGAACAGAAATGACTTCTCTCTCCCTCACTGCTGTAAAGTAGCCTCTTTCCTGTCTGCTCTCATGAGAGCTGGGTGTATCCTATCTCTAACTCTTTCTATCAAATCTTTCTCTGATATATCACTTTGTCTGCTTCTCAATTAGATAGACATCATCGTTTGGGATTAAAGATGTATACTAAAATCCTGCCTGTATTCCTAAAGGAGGTGGTTTGTCTATATTTTAGCCAGATCATATATTTGATGTGACCCCTTGCCAGAGCCATGTTACTGGATTAGAATTCCTCTATTCAAAGCAGACTTGTTGGTCTTCCATATCTTAAAATTTTTCTCCTCTTCTCCCATGATGTTCCCTGAGCATTAGGTTTAAGAGTTAGATTTTAGATGGACCAACTGAGGATGGGTACCAGAAAGTTAGTTGTCTATATTTTTAATAGCTATAGTTTTCTGTGATGATATCCATCTCCACCAAACTGACCAATAAGATAAAGAAATACCAATTCTGTGCAGTAATAGAAACAATCATCAGTGCTCGCTTCGGCAGCACATATACTAAAATTGGAATGATACAGAGAAGATTAGCATGGCCCCTGTGCAAGGATGACATGCAAATTCATGAAGCATTCCATATTTTTAAAAAAACAAAACAAAACAAAACAAAAAAACAATCATCAAAATGAAAAAGAAGCTTACAGAGTGGGATTCATTCTTTACCAGCTATGCATCTGAGGATCCATATTCAGAATATATTAATAAGTTAAAAATCAGAATAAAAACATAACAAAATAAAAACTTAATTTCAAAAAAGAACTGTAGACCCGAACAGTCACTTCCACTTTTTAAGAAGCATGCAGTGTATTGAGTGCTGTAGTGTATGCCTTTAATTCCAACACTTCAAAGGCAGAGACAGACACATGCTGATGTCTGACTTCAAGGCTACATATGCATTCCAGGTAAGCCAAAGCGACATACACATTGTCTAAAGAACAGTCATATGCTCTATTACTTTGGGGAGGCTAAAAATCAACTCAATACGTACAGCAGGTCAGAAATAACTGTAACTACTTCTTCCCTTTTTCTACCTTCAATGGCAAAAATTGGGGAGGGGTTAATTTTTACAGAAATGTAGTTCAGGCTCCTTTTCCTGCTTGTGTCCTGCTCTCTGCTTCTTATATGGAGATAGTGGAGAATGCATACTTGCCGAAGAAAACCTGAAATGGGAACATTTCCCTCACATCACACTAGTGAGGAGAGTTCACTCTGCAGTATCTAAGAGGACCTGAAAAACCTTAAACCCTGAAGAAGAATAAAGACATTTTGGTAAAAATGTAGACATGGACATCTTTATATTCTTGGACAAAAAAAAAAAGGACCTAGATGATTTTTTTTTTAACTTTTGCTGGTATATAAAAATTTCAACAGGTGTAAACTGTTATGAGAGTAACCAAAACTTACTATTTGTCATTTAGGCTTGCTCTATAATATGTAGTCCCATTACTGAGACCATGATCAGGACCATAAACCTGTTCTGATAGGTCATAAACCCTAGAAGGAGAACCGACTACTGTAATTCTGCTAAATGGATACAGTATTAAGCCAAATTCTAACGACATCATTATACCTGGAGATCATTGAATTCTCCTAACCCCCAACAGAGAAACTTCTTTCTGATGTAGCTGGTGATTTATACAGAGACTAACAACTGCTCAAAGTTCAGAGAATCAGAGACTTCTGAACCTCAGTCCTAAGGAGAACATTTATATTATGTCCCTCCCCACATGGTTCCTAATCATCATCAAAGAGGGAGCATAATGATTGTAAGAGTCACAAGGGGCAGAAGATGGCAGTAAAAGAGTGTTTCCCAAACAAAATACAGCAATTTTATGTAGGAAATCATAGAATTTTTGGCAGCATGCACAAGACTACTGTAAAAGCCTAGGCTACACAAATCACAGCATAGACAGGGAGGTGGGTACAAAGTCCTATACCTAGCTGAAGCTATATTGTCAAATGACAGCTGTTGGGAAAGAGAAATTAAGGATTTTTTAAAGGGAATGATCCCTGGTAGGTTGACCATGCTCCAGAGGATGGCCATGCAACCAAGATTGCACAAATTGAAATCCGTGGACCTATAAAACAAAAAGAAGACAACATGATATTGAATTTGGGAAGCTGAATGAATATGAAAGAGTTTGGAATGAAATGATCAAATTATTAAGAAATTAGTAGAAAGTATTAAAATAAAATAAATAGGGATTGATGGGATAGCTTAGTGGGGAAGAACACCCAGGTTCAGTTCCCATCATTCACATGGCAGCACACAATGCTCTGTTACACCATTTATGTGGGAGTCAGAGCTTTCTAGTCTCCATGGGTACTAGACATTCATAAGATATTTGACATGCATAAAAGCAAAACACCCATAAACAAAATAAAATAGATTAAATAAATTGATTGTATTCTGATAACAAATCTCATACAAAATGCTGTAACCGTAAGCCTTATTTTTACTGGATTTCATGCTTACCGTTAGTCTCATACTATATACTAGTTGTTATCTCTGCAATAAATTCTGTTTAACATAAAAAATTACAGTGTGTATGGCTGCTGATTCACCAGCATGCTGGTGAGGATCTGAAGCAAGGGGAACACTCCTCCATTGCCGGTGGGATTGCAAACTTGTACTTTGGAAATCAATTTGGCGGTTTCTCAGAAAACTGGAAATAGTTCTACCTCAAGACTCGGGCTTACCACTCCAAAAGATGTGGGACTACATCACAAGGACTTATACTCCACTATGTACATAGCAGCCATATTTGTAATAGCCAGAAGCTGGAAACAACTTAGAGAAATAGTAGTATCTTTAACATTAACATAATAAGGCTAACCTATTCCAAAGATCTAGAAATTGTCCTGCAGGAAAATCTTTCTAAAACAGTTGATATAGATTTCATCTGTCTCTGAGCTGTTGACTTCTGATGTGCCCTATGTGGGGTACCTGGATTGTATGTCAGGAAGGCTGAGAAAAAAAGACAAAACAGGAGTCAAGCCAAAGTTAGAAAATAGAAGGTATCCCAGTATCTACTACTGAACAATTGTTTAAAATCATGTAGATTGAAGGTCGAAGCAGCCAAGGTTTCATAGTACAAGTTCTGAATGAAAACCATCAGGGACACTGCAAGCAAACGGTGTTTAAATACAGAACATAGGAATGGAGGGGCCCCGAAGCAGTTCAGTATGTGTAGGGCTCCCTCCAGCTGTCTGTGTGCATGTGGCATTATGGATTCTTCATGGAATATTATAGAGTGGAAGAGTTTGAGCTTCATAAAAGCAGGGCCCCCTCTAGGCAAGCAGCGAGAGCAGGAGCGTTCTGCGAGAGCAAGTAAGGCAAGAAGGCAGAGTTGATTCATGTTTCGTAGCCAAGGGCCAATACTGAATCCTAATCTTAAGAAAATCTTGCTTCGAGAGAAAAAAAAAATCACAGTTATCTACCCCCCCACACCTCCCAAAAAATCCTCCAAAAAAGCAGCATCAAATTGTATGGTAAAACGATTCAGTTATACTCAGCAGGCCATTTTACCACATGAATAAATCTCTAGAATGTAAAAACAGAGACTAAGCTCTTAAATTATTTTAAGAATGATTTATATACCCAGGAAGCAAAATGTTTAAGTAGAACACATGAGAGTTGTTCAATATCAGATAAGTGGTTTGTAGAACACGTTAAATATACATAAAAAGGAATGGAGAGCAAAGAGATACTTGTACTCACATGAGTTCTTTGTAAAAATACTTTGATAATAACACACAGGTTCTAAGAATTCTGCACTCAAAAGTTATTAAAAAATTACTTGTATTGATAAACTCCTTATTTGAGTGCCCATTGGTGACATCAAAGGTGATCTTATGCCTGGCAGTGGTGGCATACACCTTTAATCCGAGCACACAGAAGCAGAGGCATGCAGATCTCTATGCGTTTGAGGCCAGAATGCTCTACAAATGGACTTCTACGACAGCCTGTTTGTGTGGGGAAAGCCTTTCCTGAGAAATATCATCTCATCTATCCTTCAACTAATGTAACACAAACAAAATTCATGGTGTCCAGTTAAACAACTGGAGAACTACATCCATGAGCAAGATATATTGATTCTTGTGTCTCTCCAAAGTATGTTTCATCAATTGTCCTTTACATTTAAGGTTCCATCTCAGATCTCTTCTCTGGCCCTTATTCATTTTACTGGTATGTTCTGACTTCAATGTGAAATGTTCCTAGGTCAGGATCACTGTTTGAACATAGGGTCCCCCACCTTGGAGTACTATTTTTAAGAAGCTCTGGGATCCTTGAAAATTGGGAACTATTTAGTCAGTATAAGTCACAGGACATAGACATTAAGGGTTCTATCTAGGTCTTAGCTCTCTGTGCTTGGTCAGCTGTAAGCTTTCCTAACAGACAAAGCCAGCTGCTACCACCACTACCCCTGCCTTGCCCTGCCCTGCCCTAATGAAGTGCATCACCTGGACCTTGAGCCAAAATAAAGCTTTCTTTATGTTCCTTCTGTAAGGACATCTCATCACTGATAAAAAACAAAACAACAATAAGCAAACAAACAAAATGCATTGCAGTGTGGAAGATTGCTGGCACACAGTACCCATGTATGTGGATGCCTCAGGCCTGCAGTATGGTGCACCCACACTATTTGAATGCTATCCTGTAGGTAGTAACTTACTCTGTCTTCCTTGCTTTTCAAACTTTTCTTCCTTAATTTCACATTTCATGTATGGTTTCCATAAGTATTTTATTTTGTTTGATTCATTTCATTTTACTCCCTATCCATTCCCTGCTCTCTTCCACACTATATCTTGTTGCCTCTGTGTTCCTCCTTTCTATTATGACCTGCTGTCTGCCCATCCCTCTCCTTAGATATACTTTTACTTCAGTCACATGGCCCTCTTTACATTTTCCAGTCATTTGCCCATGTTTTTCTCCTGTGGGAATATACATATTTACTAGGCTAGGATCTATATATGCAATAGGACATGCAAAATTTGTCTTTCTGAGCCTGGATTTCTTTCCTTAAAATAATAAGTTATAGTCTAGTGACATCCATTTTCCTGCAAGTTTTGTGATTTCATTTTTCTCTCAAACTAAATAAAACCCCACGTTACATAAATATTACATTTCATTTTTAAGTCATCTGTTGGTTGGCCATGAGGGAAGACATTATGTCCTTGCTATTGTGAAAGCAGCAACGACAAACACAGACATGCAAATGTCTCTGTAGTGGATATAGTCTTCTTTGGGTATATGCCCATGAGTGGAGCAGTTAGGTCACATATATATGGTAGTCTAATTTACAGCTTTTTGAGAAGGTTTTGTGCCTTCAAATATGCATTCAGTTATTAATTAAATATATGAACAATATCAAAGAGAAATATCAGCAAATGTCAAGAGTAAAGGATAGACCACTGCACGGAGGTAGAGAGGGTGAGCCTGAAATGAGGGTATGAAAATCCAAGCTTGGACAACACATGAAAGAACACACAATTCTTTAAAAGTGGTTTAAATATTATCTAGAAAACGAGAATCCTAGTAAAATTCTAAGTAAGAACGTGGGATATGTTTGGGAAAGTGGCTGTTGTGAATACTGAGCCAAGTTTCAAAGAATGTTATGTGGAGAAAATGAGGAGAATACGTGGACTGAAACAAAATAGAACCAGGTTTGATTGTGTTTACTGTCACTGTCTCACTGTGAGCTATCAAAGTAGAGATATTTACAGGGAGTTCAGAATGCCACTCTATCAAGTACGTGGGTCAAAAATGGGGTCCCATACCCCGCCCAGGGCTTGGGCTATTGCGGGAGGCAATAGCTGCAAGTTGGACTGTGCGCACCCCACAGCTGCCACTGGGCAGGAGTCGGGGTGTGAGAAGCCACAGGAGCCCGCTCTGCATGTGGAGAAGACTCAGTTTGGGGTGCTGCTGTAGTAAAGCTCAGACTCTTGGGCACCACAGATGCCACTGGGTGCTGCAGAAGAGCCAGTTCTGGGATCCCTGGGCCACATAGAGGCCAGGGATATCAGGTTCTCAGTCTTGGACACCTCAGATGCCTCCGGATGTGAGTTGAGAATGGAGTGTGAGCCCAGTGGGCAGACTCTGGCCTGGGGCCAAAGAAAAGGCAGGAAAGGGCTTTGACTGGTTACTGTGAGGATGTGAGTCTTTGGCTTGCTCAGTCGGTAGCTTGGCTTGGTAGTAGGGAGGTCTCCAGTGGGAGGTTAGACACACATGTCTCTAGAGGAAGACCTGCTCCATCGCTCTAGCACAGAGATTCCTGATGAGAGGAGGCAGCCCGTGGTTGTAAGGTATTTATTATAGAAAGGCAGAGCAGAGGAGAGAGTAGAGAAGCAGAGGCCATCCGTGGAGAGAGTGGGGAAGGGGATGGGGAGAGAGTGTGAGAGGCAAGAGTAAGAAAGTAGAAGCAAGAGGGTAAGAGTTGGGTGGCAAGCAACTCCTTTTATAGTGGGTTGTCCTACCTAGCTGTTGCCAGGCAACTGTGGGGAGGAGCATACCTGGCTGTTGCCAGATAACTGTTGGGGTGGAGTCTAGACAGAATATAGGAGTTTGAGGCTTTGCCTATTTGACTGAAGGTCACATACCAATCCGTGGGGAGCTGTGGGAGGCTTATCTGCATCAGAAGCCAGGGCCCAGGAGGCGTGGCCGATCCCTTAGGGTCATTGGGTTTCAAGGCTGTGCTCAACTGGGGGCCAGGCTGTCCGTGCACAGCTCACCTTCCCACACAAGTAGACACCTAGGCTGATGATAAATGCTTGTAAAATATTAGTAGTACTTGAAATAATGGACTGGGTGAAACTGGTGATGAGGCGTGTATGAATGAGATGAGACAAGAGAAGAGTGGTGTACTCCAATGATTATTAGTAGTGGGAAAATCACTCTGACAAGAAAGGAGCAGCAGAGGCAAGGGTTGTAAGAGCAGATCCAGATCATTCCAAGAAATTAGATAGGTAAAAATTGGATGACACTCTTTGGGTTGAGTAACAATAAGTACATTTATCCAAGTTGTTAGGAAAATTCAGGAAAAATGATGATTGCACAAAAGAAGTTACGATTATTTGAGATCATGGAAGATGCTTAAGTAGAGTACTGACTTTCTAAGAAATGTGACTGCTAATGGCATAAGAGGGGAAGACAAGCCACAGAGAGATAATAGCAGTTTTTGACTTGAGAGCCAATGTAGCTCTAAGTGGTTAGTGCCAGGGGAATCTGTTGAAATAGGAAGTAAAGTTTGCACGTATACACATAAGTGCATTTCTTTGAGATGTTATAGTTCCTGTTATTCTGTGATATTTTAATGCAATCAGATAATATAAGAACAGCTATGTAGATATAATACTGATTGATGTTATACTCTGTGTTTATAATGCTAAAACATTCAAGGACACGAATCTATTCACAGTAAACACATAATATTATCCGCTTTGTTTGGCTAATGACAAATAATTTTGTTTATTTTAGTACATATTTAGGTATGCATTACTATTATTTACTAGTGTTCAGTTCACCTGGAATAAAATATAAATAATCACCCAATATTACACTCATTTCAGAAATTTCTGTGCAGGAAGCAGTTTTCACTTCTACAGAAGTCTTAAGCCAGTTCAGGTTTATATTTATTGTTTATAATGTAAACAGAAGTTGTCATGCCATGCCTGGCTGTGATGACACACGCCTTTATCCCAGCACTTGGGAGGCAGAGGCAGGTGGATTTCTGAGTTCAGCCTAGTCTATAGAATGAGTTCCAGGACAGGAGGGCTACAAAGAGAAATCCTGTCTCGAAAAACCAAAAAAAAAAAAAAAAAAAAAAAAAAAAAAAAAAAAAACAAAACAAAAAAACAAAAAGACAAAACAAAACAACAACAACAACAACAACAAAAAATTGTCATGCCATGTCCTCAGAAATGTGAAGTCATTTTATAATTTGCCAAAGATCTTTTCTCCCTGCCTCGGATCCAATGGCTGACAGCTTAAAGACAGGACAGTACAAAATACATCTTCCTTACATCTACACCTTGCCAAGTAGTGTTGCACAATGAAACCCATTTGAAATCGACAGCATTTTCAAGTATTTGTAGCTTAAACAGAATAAGCATAGAAGTCATTACAGAGTGAAGGCAAAACTAATCATACATGCATATAAATGTATACATACATACAATATATAAATTATATGTGACTATATATAAATAGATAGATACATACATACATACATACATAGATGCTAGATAACTATGCAAAAAGGCAGCTAAAACTGCAGTTCTTGGCCTGTAGAAGGAAACAAAAGAAAAGACAAATTACTTTAGCTTGAAGTAACTAAAAATATGATTGTGTGATTTTTATGCTAACCAAATGAATAATGTGAACTTGATTTTAAATGTAACATTAAATTGATTAAATTGGTTATACAAATAGAATATTTTTAGGACATTGTGGAAATGGAGAAAGAAATGCTAAAAAAAAAAAAATCACCTGATAAGAATGATGTGTTACAATCTGCAGAGAGTGGGAGACAGACCTTGGAACATTTAGTCCTAAATGGGAAGTCTTCATTAAATCCCTTCCCTCTGATTAGAAAGCTATGTAGAAGAGGATGCAAAGTCTGTAAGAGCCAGAGGGGATGGATGACACTAAGGAAACTGTGTCTCAAACATACAGCAGGACTGTGAGGTCATACACAGAGCCTGCAGTTTCAAGCCAGATAGAAGAATCAGACACCTATATCATGCCTAACCAGTAAGCTACATATAATTGACTTATGCTTGCAAAGGAAGAACTAGTTCTCTTCACTGGTGTCTCACTGAGCATATAAGCCATACTTAAGGGTAGGTAGGCCCCATGTCCTGCAGTAGTTGGCTAAAACAAAACAAACTCAGTGGAATTTTGGTAAACATTTTGGCTCATACAGTTTTGCTTGGACATTTTTGCCATATTGGCCTTCTGCTTGCATATTAATTATGCTTCATGATTTTGTGATTTATTTTGTGGACTTTGCTTGTGTGTGTGTGTGTTTGTTTGTTTCATGTACTGTTCTTTCTTTTCATCCTTCCTTCCTTTCTTCTTTCTTCCTTTTTTCTTTCTATTTTCTTCCTTTGTCTGTTTGTCTTTTTAAAAAAGAGAAAGAAAGAGTGTGTCATTGGATGGATGGAGATGAGGGGGAAGATCTGGAAAGAGCCATGGGAGGGGAAGTATTATTAGGATATATCGCATGAAAAACATTTTTTCCAATTAAGAAAACAAAAACCAAAAGGTACTAGGTACTAAGACATAACACACATAAAAGGAATATCAGCTTGAGATTCCTAAAATTGTTCTCATAGGTGAAAAATTTTAATTAGAAAACAAAATTGAAAGGTATTTGCAATAAAAAACCAAACATGTATCATTTATTCAACTGCATATGAAAATAAGGCACAGGAAAAGGAAATGAAGAGACTCAAGATAATATCTAATGGCTAAGAATTGGACAGAGGAGCTTGAATTAGAAGCGCCACGCATGTAACTCAAGAGGTATTTTTCTGTCTAAATCACTTCTTACTGAGATTTTTGTTTATGAATATTATTTAACCTTATTCTAACTACTATGTTAAGAATTAATAACATGCTAAACCTTGGTTTCAGGGCTGATGCAACAGCAGCTTTATAAAAAGAAAAAAAATTATCCTTCGGGATCTTACATTCTAAGTTCATTGATTCCAAAATACAGATTACAAATTTCCTTTCACAAGACAATCCACCAATGTAATGTGTATTCACATAGAAATATTAGTACAATCGTGTGACGTTTTTAAAACAGGAAGCTTTGTACTGTGTGTCTGCATAGATGTATAGATCACACACACTCACAAAGAGAGAGAGACAGAGACAGAGACAGAGATAGAGAGACACACAGAGAGAACTTAACAGTTAAGTATTTACTGTTCTTAGAGATGAATAGCGTTCAAGTCCTAGCCCCCACATCAAGTGGCTCAAAGTCACCATCTAGGGCACCCATCACTTCTGGCTTCTGTGAGCACCTGCACCCATGTACATACATTCACAACCCACATAAACAGCATGAATTTGCTTTTAATAAAGACAGAGAGAAAGAATTTGATCAAACAAAAAATTATTCTATCTTTAAGTTGAAGGGAAGTTTAAACACAAATGCAATTTTCAAAAAGGATGTATTATTTTATTTTTGTATGTGCATGGGTGCCTGTGTGTCTATGCACACATGCATACAGGTGCCCACAGAAGCCAGAAGAGGGGATGGAATCCCTTGGAGCTGGAGATGCAGGACAGAGTGAGTCACTCAGTGTAGGACTGAACTTCTGTCATCTGTAAGATAAGCAATTACATTTAATAGCCAAGCCATCTTCCCGGCCCCACAAAGCGATTACTTAATAAACTGTTTATTCTCATCTCATTGTATCTATTTGTCCTTGTGTGCTTAAAATATACAATATGACATACTGCATTTAAAGAAATACATATGTGTAATATATGTTTATGTGCATGTGTGTGTGTATAGATAGTGTACATTTAAAATGTTTGTTGTATTAATACAACCAAGAAGAGAGAAATTTCAATAAATTAATACATGTATAGCATATGACTATTCACCCATTTTTACCTCTATCTGACAAAAATTTCCATAACTTTACCATTACAAAGTATTTTAAAATACACTACAGTATTGTTAACTAGAAAGTTTTACTCAGGCGTCACTTAGACCCCCTGGGTTTTTTATCCCTCACATTTTCTGTTTTGAATCTTTGACCTACATGCTACTTCACATTTATGGAAATTAAAACATTTCTACTTTTTTATAGCTGGTCAGGGAACAAATGGAATTGTTGTTGGGAAATGCTAAATCCAGAAAATAGTATTTGTAACTTTTAGCTCTCTAGAATAACCAGGTATTCAATTTCAAAGGTTCATTTCTCTTCAATTATCAAAGTAGAAACAAAGGTAAATATGTTTTGTTATAAAAGAACAAATGTGTTAATTTATCAAATAGGCTGAAATGTTACAATAATTAGTGTGTGAAATTTCTCTAATTAGAGGGAGAATTAGTCTCCCCCAGTATTGGATTGTAATTAATTCTCCAATACCAAGTGGACGACCCTGAAATCATATACTTACAAGCAATATTAAATTGACTTATCAGGCTATATTTATCTATCAATACACAATAATAATAATAAAAGAGATCATGAATTTTAGAGAAAGCAATGTGGATGTGTGAAATGTTGAAGGGAGAAGACATGGGAGGATTTGGAGGGAGGAAAGTGAAAGGGGAGTAATACAATTATATTTAATTATATTTTAAAGACTGAAAAAATAAATTTTCTAAACAAACAAACAAGAGGAAACCTCACAGTCTCTTCCTCGGAGGAAAAAAAGAATTTTATAACACATTACTGAATCTTTCATAAGATGATCTTCCATTAAAGTTTAAACACCCATTGTCCATCAAAACCTTAAAGTCTAGAGTTGGGATGATATTGCAATAGATAAAGTGTCTTCTATGAAGACATGAGGACCTGAGGTTCGATCTCCAATACTTATAAAAGTCAGGCATAGTGGTCCAGGTGTGCACCCCCAGTCCCGGATGTAGGGGTGAAGTACAAGATATGAGGATCCTTGTGGCTCACTAGTCAGTCATTCTAGCCAAATTGGTATGCTACAGGTTCCATGAGAGACCATGACTCAAAAAATAAGGTAATGAGTCACCAAAGAAGATTCCAAACTTGATCTCTCATATTCAGATACACACTCTTACACATGCAATTGATCTCCTCAAGTACACATGCCCACACATATGAATATGGACACATTAGTGGCACATGCATTTATACACAAATAGTAAGTCTAAAATACATTACAAATACTTTCTAATTTCATTTTGAAGAATGAAGGACAAGGATTAAAACTGTAAGTACTTTTGCATTTAGGTCTGAGTGTTGACATGGACTAAATATGTCTACAGAGCTGTTGTACCTCTCTGACAATGGTGAATATATTTCTTATCAAATATTTAATATATTTTATTCAATTTTAAGTGAATTATCTTTGGAATTAGCAAAGTTAAATATTAGTCGATGCCTTAGATAATTAAAAATCATTATAATGAATTTCTTGAACACATGCTATTTACCTTTTAATGCAATTTACTGAGCTGTCTCTCAATATAAACTATAAAAAATGTTAAAATTAAAATATCATGTGTAATGAACACACAAGTTTGCAGACACAGTGATATGGTTATGTCTCTGTTTAATTGTCTTTTTTTTGCCTTGAAGTAGATGTATCTAAAATAAATTTATGCTGTTTCTTTTCATGTGAAGACTCTTCTTTCAAGCTGACCCTTCTGTATAGCACATGCATCAACTCAGTAACTAAGATTTGTCCTTTGCAAATCCCCACCTAATCCTAAAGTTTACCTTTATACGTAGCGAAATGTAGTACTTGTTGAATTTTAATTGCTAAATATTTTTTCTTCTTTTTATTCTACTATGAATTTTTATTCTACTTCTTTTATTCGTTATGTATAACTTATCATTGTAAAAGTTGTGTACCTGGCCCTAGGGAGATACTTCCACTGATAAAGTGCTTACAGTGTAAGCAGAGTACCCAAGAACCCAGCTAAAAGTCAGGAGTAGCAGTGTGGACGGTATTAGGGGCAGGGGTCACAGCTGAATGAATGCCCATAGTCTTGGTGGCCTACCAGTGTGGTCAAATTGGAAAACTTAAGGTCTAACGAGAAACAATATCTCACAAAAGAAAGTGGGGACAATTGAGGAAGACGTCAGCTGTCACCTTCTCTTGGCTTCGCATGTGTGCATCCTTACATGTATAAACCATATATACTAATGTTGGTTACTGACTCTGAAGGAGTTAAGCAACTTTAGAAGACAGAATACAAAAGTAGTACATAGTTGATAGAAAGCAGGCAAAAGGTACTCCAGTGAGGTACAAAGATGTTCTTCATTATGATTTTGGTAAGGAAAGCATTGGAAAATCCAGCCGATACAGAAGACGTGTGACTCAAGCAAGCAGGGAAGGGCATGGAGGTAGCTTGGATGGCAGTATGTGGGATTTACACAGATATTGATAAAACAAATCTTCAACCAGAGAATGTGCAATAACTAGGCATAAGGTGCTAACCTGCTTTAATACGTCTTAGCATGAGTATTCAGTGAACTAAACGCAATCCTGGAAGAATGCTTTAAGCACATTGCCTGGTTAAATCTTGTCTGCTGCTTGCCAGCAGGTGTAAAGCAAACTATTAAAGCTTTCTGTATGTCTCAATTCATTGTGTGCCAAATAGGGATAAGAGGATGTCTACTTTGTAGGATTAAGAATGCATTCACATAAAAGGCTCAATAAGGGATGACCACTATTACCATCTGTCATTCCTGACCTGAGAAACCTGGAAAAACTTTGTCATAGTACCTGAGATAAAAATTACAAGTCCTAACAAAGCTAATGTGTATAAGCAGATGAAAGTCATGGATGGCCTTAATATATAAAACTACCTGTCCCAGGCTCTTGACTCTGTAATGCTTGATCAAGAAAGTACAAAACAAAACTATGTATGCTTGATATTGACATGAAAACAGCTGCTATATCATTTAGCTTAATAATGAATACACAAAATGCTTTCAATATGTGGATGGATGTGACTACTATATTTTATTAAAATAAATAAGAGAAAAGTTTCCTCTTAATTTTTAATAACAATAAAATCATGTTTCTGTTGAAACATGGTCCAAGAATGGAGTCAAGTGAGGAGAATTATGAAAAGCAATACAAGGAAACAATACAAGAGTCTTTTGACCTCGGTTTCTTCAAGAATAAAAGAGATGTTCTTGGAGTGTATTTTTGTGTGCCTCCCAGGTGTAGCAGACAGGAGTGAGTTTATTTCAGGTTACTCATTACAACTGGCTCTTGTTATCTGTGTCTATGCCTCTATGGAAAAACATGTTTTTGCCACGTGGGTTTTTCCTGAAACGTAGGACTTGTTTGGCAGGTGTGATTTGTCCTTGTGATTGAATGCTTTACACACTTGGATCCTCTTGGTCCTCAGGTACAAATTGTCTGATGCTCTGAATAGAGTTGGCTATTGCATAAGACTTTAGTCTGCCTCATTTATCACCTCCATTCTTCCAGGTCATACTACCTCTAGAATAGTGAAATTCCCTCTTCCCTTTTCCCCTCCAATCCCTATATCTCTCTTCCATTCTCTGCCTAATACATAGTACTACTGATATTATTATTACTGTTGTTGTTCTTTACACACACACACACACACACACACACACACACACACTACAATGCAGAGTCTACTTAGTATGGCAAGAGTATACATCATTTCAGAGCTGACTACTTCCTATTGAACAACCAGTTAGCAAACTCTTTTGAGAGAAGCTAGAATATTCTCCTCTCAGCAGTCATTAGTTTTTACTTATTTTCCTCTTTCCTCTTTCATGTCTATCGACATTGGATTGGTTAGGTCTTGTTTAGCCAACCATATTGCGGAAAGGAAACTTCACCCATATTCATCATGATGAATATGGGTGAAGTTTCCTTTCATTCTAGAGTATACACTCTCAGAGCTGACTTCGAGATCTTCTGGCTTTTACAGTCTTTCTATGTGTATGTGGGTAAAGGGAATCAAAATTGTCTGTTTTAGACTGCAGTATATATTCCTCAAGTGTGTCTTGTTGAATTAAATATTCAATAAATAAATTCTGTCTGTGGGTTAGGTACTTGCATCAATTGTCTATGTCCCTGCATGAAAGACACAAACACATACACACACACACACATACAGAGAGAGAGAGAGAGAGAGAGAGAGAGAGAGAGAGAGAGAGAGAGAGAGAGAGGGAGAGAGTCTTTACATTTTGTTATGCCTTAAACCAAGCAATAGTTGGGCCACTTTCTAACCTCCATGGTGTTGATCCACCTCTCTGCTCATCCTGAGTTATTACTAAATTCTATGTTCTATCTTGGGTGTCCTGGACCCAACTGGGCAGCCCTCTGGGTCTGCTCTCCTGACTCCTTTACCTGGCAGCCATCTTCTCTGTCCTGCCTTCTCAGGCATGGCTTCTCTCTTCTCCTCTACACTCTCACAGCGTGGCAGATTGTCTCCTTTTTCCTATTTCCTGGTCCTAAACCTGGGAAAATCAAAAACCTTGCATGTATCAGTCCTCTCAGCTATTGGTTTTTGGCATTTTTTATTTACAAATCAGAACGAACTGGGGTGGGGGGAGGTTCCCAGAATCTATGGGCAGACAATCCTGTACTAAGTGTTGGGGAGTCAAGTTAACATTAGAATACAAGCAGCATTAGACCAAACCCACTACAATGTCTTAACCTACATATGAGACAATACCATCTGAAGTAATATGAGATTTTCTCACACAGTATATGAAGATTTAAAAAAAAATGAGGCACATAGAAAAATACTACTACTAATATAACTACTCTAGTGTTGTGTGTGTATGTGTGTGTGTATGTGTGTGTGTGTGTTTGTGTGAGTGCTTTAGATATTTAACATCTCATTTAAAGCAGTCAATGACCCATTACACAAATCTTTACAATAACAAATACAAAATAATTGACAATGACCATGACTTTAAGCAGTAACCTCAGGTTAATGTCAATGATTTATCAAAATTAACAAGGTCTAATCACATTCCTTCTGTTAGCATCTGTCTAAACTCCACCTCACAGTTACCTGGCAACAGCCAGAAAAAAAGGGCTGCTTGCCCCCTCCTCCCTCTCTTGTTCTCTCTTGTTCTCTTGATCTCTTGCTTCTGTCTTGCTCTTGCTCTCCCCTTCGCCATTCTCTTCTCCTCCCCCATCTCTCCATGTGCCCCTGGCCATGGCCGGCCTCTACTTCTCTCCTCTCTCCCTCTGTCTGCCTTTCTTTGCCTCTCCTACCCTCTTAACTCCTCTCCCCATAGCCTGAATAAGCTCTGTTCTATACTATACCATCCTGTGGCTGGTCTTGCTGTTAAAATCAGTTACTTTATGAGATAATATATGATGATATTTCCACAGAGATGATATCCCTTTGGCTTCCTTCGGGGGGAAGGGATGCCTTGGCATGGGCCTGCAAGACATCCCCTTCCCACATACCTCATTACTCCTCCATAGACCATATCTCCTCTATCTCTTTATCATTTATCAAGATGTTACTTTTATTGTACAATATAAATATATGCTGAAGAATTACTCTAATAATTCAGTATGGCTGCTGATAAACAGGACATAGGAAAATGTGAATAAGATATTTTTTTATTAAGTATCTAAACAAAAATTATTCACTTCAATAACCTTCAGGTCTGCCTTTCTCTACATTGAATTAAGCTTTATTTGTTTACCCCTCTACCTCTCAGAGTCCTTTCTGTAAGTGAATATTGTAACCATCTTAGGCCAACTGCCAAGATAAAAAATGGCTGTCATGAGAAAGTATTTCAATATACCAGCATACCAGCATTAGGATTTAATATTGCCTTAGAAGGAATTATCTCAAAATCTTAAGTAAAAGACATGCTGTTAAAATCAGTTACTTTATGAGATAATATATGATGAAATTTCCACAGAGATGATATTATATGATGATAAGCTGTGTCCCAAGATGATTTTTAAAATTGCCATGAGATACTAAAATTGTATTAGCATTAAAAGTACTAGTTTTTCTGATAATGTGAAAATGTAACTATTAATATGCCACGCACACTTTGTGTGACGGCGGTATTTGAGGCATAAACTTCAAGGAAAGTCAGTTTCCTGCCTCTGCATTGTCGCCTGGCACCCCAAACTCAGAGGTAGCCCAGATATGTCCTTGTACTTGTGTGCTAGGGACCCACCAAGATATCATTTCTTAACAGCTAGAAAAAGAAAATTCGGATATTGCTTTCTGACCTTCACCAATGTTCCAATGTCCTAGTTAAACCCTGGCTTGGAATGTTAAGCCATTCTAACTAATTGCCTCCAGCATTGTGGGTAGGGCATTAAAGCTTACAGAAAGAGACAGCAGAGAGCATTGAGCATTCGGCAGCAGGCAGTCTGCATTCAACATTCGGACTTGCTAGCACTCAGACTAGAAATAGAACTTAGGTAGACTAGCATCCCTCCCCCGCAAGCCCCCTCCCATGTCCAGAGCGCTTGGGCCCGGGGGGTGTAGCAACAGTTGAGATTTAAGAGAGTGAGCATTCGAGATTCGAGCATTCAGCATTGAAGATTCGAGATTTGAGCCTCTACCCTCCTGGCTTGCGCACCAGCAGCCCCCTGGGACTCTGGCGGGGGGGGGGGGCATGCAGCCTGAATATGCTTGGAGCCCAGAGGTGTTGCACCAGTCCAGAGGAGATGGCTGATGTTTTAAATCCAGTGTGTTTTAGATGGCCTCAGATGTGCCTCTACTACTGAGCGACCAGATTTTTCATTTTTCTCTTTTGCAATGATTGTAATTTTTGAGAAATACACTCAGACCTTACACCACTGGTGTCGAGTCTGAGTCTGTTTGTCAAAGCCGAATCCCGTGCACACGAGGCCAGAACCCATCGTCCTGCGGAACAAGGGACCCCATAAGAAACCCCAGTCCGTGGCATTAATACAATTTTACATGATCATATATTGAATACTTGTATCAGTCTACGTTTAAGAATATTATCAATATATATATATATATATATATATATATATATATATATATATTATCAACACATGTTATCAATATTATCAATACATATATATGTATGTATATATGTATGTATATGTATGTATATATATATACAGATTTTTTTGAACCTAAGGAAAACACTTTGCAGTTCAGGTCCTTTATTTCTATTTTGCCCAGTAGACCATGAATTTGTATGGAATGGGCTCCAATAGCTCAGGCTCTTTTCTGTCGGTCCTCACAAAGTGCGCTTCTCTGGGCGGTGCGGGCTGGCGCTTCAGCAGAACCTTCTCTTTGGTTTCCTTTTTCTCCTGATCGGTCTCCTTCATCAGCTTCAGGAATGTGTCTCTGCTCTTCAAGTGGCTTGATGTACTCAATCTGCACATCGATCTTCTTGGCCAGAATCTTGCCCTTAACTTGTTTGTTTGCAATGATGCCCATGGCATGCTTGGTGACATTGTAGACTCTTCTGGTTTTGCTGTAGTAACACTTACAGGACATTCCTTTTAGTAACACTTACAGGGGATTCCTTTTTGTACAGTGCCCATTCCCTTGATGTCTACAATATCACCCTTCTTGTAGATTCACATGTATGTGGATAAAGGAACAACTCCATGTTTTCTAAAAGGCCTAGAGAATGTATACCCAGGGCCTCTCCTCTTTCCCTTTGTGTTCTTCATTTTGGAGAGTTACTGAAAGACGGCTGCCATGGCCAAAAGCTATATAATTTTTTGAAGAAATAAATATTTATCTTAGGATTTTGTTCATCTCAGAAAATGTATTATATTTTTATCAAATGCTATGTTATACTATGGATGAATAATCTCCTCATGAATATATGTTAAATGTAAATTAAACTGTATATGAGAAATCATGCATATTTTTAAATTGATAAAATAATTAAAATTAGACTGATAAAATGGGCATTTTTCTTTCAGTTTAAAGTTAGATTGTGATTAATGAATAAGAGTTTTCATTTATTTATTAATTTCTCATTCCATTAGATAATCTATACTCATTCACAACATATTTTTCAATCTTTTTTCTATTTCATTTTATGCATTTTCTCTATTTTGCATATTTGTTTAAATGAAAACTATTATTTCCTAACTACATAGGCATAGTTGATAGACAAATTTGTCTTGCTAGATATTACATTACAAAATCACACTAATTAAAAAGTTCCCAAAGTAGTATTTGCACTTATTTATTTTCTTTTTTACAGGAATAATGTATTTTTTCTATACTTGCCTCTCTGTAAGGGTTTTTCAGGTCATTCAATTAATTCGTATTCTATCACAAGAAAACATATTTAAGTTATTCAAGTTAGAAAAATATATAAACTTCCAGAGTTTCACTGATGTTATCTATTTAAGAAGTTTTAGTTACAAACTTTGCTTAGAGAAGAAAAGGCATTTTAGGAAGGACTAAGTACATTGTCACATCTGAACAAGATGGCCAAAATACCAATTCATCAATAGACTGGAAACTGTGTAGATGGATACCAGGTAAATATCAACAGTCTATTCCAATAAAACTTAACCTACCAAAGGACAGAAGGGCTCTAATGATGGACAAGCTTGTTCAGTCAAAACTAATTTACAATTATCTTGTAACAATTAGTGACCATAGTTTGTCCTCTAGAGATTTCTCAAAATGTTGAGTTTAATTTTCAGTTGGTGACCTTTGCTCCTTGTCAGCCTTGGCTATTTATAGACCTTGGTTTCAAGGTTAATGACATCATATCCATTATGCTGTCACTTTTTAAAGATGAATCAATTCTTAAATGACATCACTGAGAGCACAATTTTTTCACATCGAGTCATTCTGACCATTTACTTCACAATTTAATCACTGTAAAAGGAAACCAAGTTGAAATGCCATTATATCAAATGACACCTTTAAATCGACTGCTACCACATTTTCATATTTAAAATTTCATTATTAAAAGTGAAACTACTTTTAAATAACTTAAAAACATGAAGCTACACAGTTTTTAAAACTCAGCATAAGAAAGCAGGTTCTTTGTACTTTTAGAATATGTATTTGGAAGAAAATAAAATTATATATACTCTCTTCAAATGATTTCATCTATAATCATATAAGTGGTAATGGAAAGTATAGTAGAGTGAAATACATGAGACATTTTTAAGTTTTTTGGAGACAAATGTTCACCTAGGAGGACCTTTGGAATATGTGATTGTCATTTTGAAGACTTATCATATTATAATATATGCCATGACTCCATGACCCCATTGTGAATTTTTAAAAATCAGTCATCATTAGAAGAAATATGTATGTATAAAATGACTTTTAAAATTTTTATACTGACTTAGGATATGGGTAAAATATTTGTCCTTATGATCTACATGTCTGATATTTTAGGAACATTTATCAAGACCAGAAATTATTTAAAAACTAGGCACGGTCATTTCATTATAGCTTAAATGCTCTCTAAAAAATTTTAAATCTCACTCATTCTGGAATCTGAATTTTCCTACATAGGCAATCAAATGGTCACTAAAATAAATATTCCTCTATGTAGAATGCATACACTTTTTTGATAATCTTAATAAAAGCTAACTGGGGTTCCTCACACAGCATTCTAAAGCCTTAGGTGTGTTCTTTGTCTATTTAAATATATTTATGAGAACAAGGGTAATTATTTTCACAAAAATCTTCTCTGTGTATATCTTTGTTTGTCTGACAGTACAACTGTGGATTCATTTATATCTTTGAAGGTTTTTGTCCATGAGTGTAATTTCTACTTCATGCTGCAATAATTAATGCAATCAATTATTTCCCCTCTATCTGACAATATCAATACATAATGTCATTACAATTTAACTTCATCATCATGTAACATTTTCTTGTATTATTTTTAAAAGATACAGCTGTTATTTCTTATTTTGTGCCTTTTTGAGAACATGAACTCCTTCTAGGCACAAACCAGGTAGCTGCCTGAGAAGCTTGGGTGCACCTTGAAACTTCTCTGCCATTTAGTGAATTTAGATAATGTCTTGTTTTTTTCTATGTAAGATTTTTGCCCACAGACTGCCTTTCTTCATTTTTACTAAATGCAGCAGTTAGACAGTGGTAGGATCTAAACAGATAAATAAATCCAAGTATGTTAATTCATCTGTTTGATACAGTATTTAATGTCCTATAAATTTATGAGAACAGGATTCAAGAAAAAGTTCTTTTCCTGAGTAGCAACTACAATCACAGTATTTAAGCATTAATCCTAACAGATTGCTTTGATGTTTCATCAGCCCTTCATTCTCCATAGTAAACCTGAATTAGAGCCATAGCTTGACATAAGAATGCATATAACTTTAAACATTAAAATAAAAATATTTATTCATACTTACATGAATTTCAGCTAGCTTCCTTTTGTATTATATCCTGCCATTGTACATTTTCATTTCATCCTGATATCAAAAAGCCCTGCTGTTTGCCTTTCTCCAACACAATAGAGGACTAACAATAGAAATATTCAATAATGAAACCATGGTTACATTTGAAGAAGTTCTTTACCCATTAGTCAGAGATTCCATTAATTTGTGTGTCTGTTTGTGTGTGTGTGTGTGTGTGTGTCCTTCTTTGGAGACCCAGTCTAGTACTGTAAAGAAAATTCTATGCTTAAGAAAAAATGAAATAAGAAATGATTTCTAAAATGCAATTATTTTTATTAAATAATATCAGAAACTCTTAAATAAGATTTAAAAAAGCGGAATCTCAGGGTTGTTTTGATTTGCATTTCCCTGATGACTAAGGATGTCGAACATTTCTTTAGGTGC
>NW_022196910.1:33569002-33584676 GCF_008632895.1 Mastomys coucha | reverse complement strand
TTTTTGTTTGTTTCTTTGGTTTTTGGAGGGGGAACTGGGAATGGAGAAATTTACATGTAAATAAAGAAAAAAGATATATTTAAAAAAAAAGATTTAAAAAAGCTGAATGTACTCTTTGGTTTAACACATGTGCAATTGGAACCCTGTTATTGGCACTATTTGTTCCACTCCAGTGAAATGTTCAGAGTAGGCATTGTGGATCCTGGCACCAGCCTGATTAAGACATGTTTTGAAGCTCTTGCCCCAAGAGAGCGTATACATCATTGCTCTCAACAGATCATCCTGGCCATACATAGCATCATTCTGTCAGAAAGTGCATGGTTTAAATGATTCTATGCTAGTGTGCTGTTCTGCTTTGCAGAATTGGCATTCTTCCCTAAGACTCTCCACATAGCTGGTACACACATCTGCTGAGTATTTCCAGTTTCTACTTTAGGAGTGCCCTGCTCTTTGACACTGGTTGTGTTACAAGCAAGAAGTTGAGGAATCCTAAGACCCCCGAAACGTCCTATTGCCAGAAAGGAGCATTGCTATGGTTCATCAGCTCTTGAGATAAGCTCTACTTTTTTAATTCATCAGCCATCTCGATATCTTCATGTTCATAAACACCCTTGATTTTCCATCCTTAGTTTAGGATAAATATTCTCCTCCATACAAGTTAGCTATCCTGTATCCACTAAAGTCCAAATTACCACAATATAACAAATACAAACCTCAATATATAAGTTACTAATTTTGGGGTTCTTGGCCACTGAAGTCACAAAGATTCCCCCACTATTACAACCTTTGCTTGCTCATGGTGACCCTTCAGAACTGGATGGTAAGGCCCAATTGCTGAAGACACTATATGCTTGAGTCATAGAACATGGTGAAGTCAAGCTGGTATAGACCTGCATTTTCAACACCACAGTCTAGTTTTCATAATGCTAGAATGTAAAATACAAGGTACTAAAGGAGAAAAATAATCATAATTTGTATGTAGCTGTTGATCCTGAGAGGTACAAAAATTACTTCTCTGGGAAGATATGCTTAATGGTACAAAAGAGACATAAACATCATTTACATGACCAACCAATTGATCCTTGGAGTTATTCTTTTGCTCCATATCTGGTACCACTGCTAGGCTGAGAACCTATGGCTAGACAAACCACAGGCTCTAGAAGAGAACCTGCTATTTGCTGCTAAATGAATCTGGTACTGTACTAATTCACAGTATCTTACTACCATGCCCTAGGTCAATGTATCTATCAATCTGAATCCTAGAAGCTTCTATGTTGCTACAAAGAGTGATTAACACAATAACCCTAGCCAATGTGCAGATAATAAGAGAATGCAGTATATTTAGACCTGAAATGAACTTCTGCTCCAACGTCTTATGGATGATTACAGAAGATGGAGACAGGAAGACTTTAAGAGTATGAGGTTTGGGGTATCTGTGAAGAAACGTTAGTTATCATCTGCACACAGCAGAAGAGCTTCAAACATAAACTCAGAAATTGTAATACTATGCTCAGAACCTGTGCAAGGCCAATCCAGACTAAATCCCTTCATAGAGAGAGCACTTGGGAACATTATCTCATCTCAAAGCATACTGGCATTTCTTAACACTGGGTAAGAGTGAGACAGTTTTCTTGAAATATGTAGCCTCTGAGAAAACAGGCACTCTAATAAAAGATCATGCAAACAATAACATTTTGCTAGACCTAACTGTCCTTAAGGATTGAAAGTAACAAAAATAACAGTAAGGACAGAAATAACAGTAAGGACATAAAGTTGGGAAAGTACGGGAGGGGGGGATGAAGCCAGGAAGATTTGGGGAGAGAGAGATGAAACTCTTATCAAGCTAACAAAACATGTTAAAAAAAATCTTTCATTTAATATGTTTTTAAAATTTTTTATTGGATATTTTCTTTGTTTACATTTGAAATATTGTCCCCTTTCCTTGTTTCCCCTCCAGAAACTCCCTATCACATCCCCCCTCCCACACACACCTCTATGAGGTTACTACCCCACCTACCCACTCCCATCCTTCGGCTCTGGCACTTCCTTATACTGGGGCATCTAACATCCTCAGGCTCAAGGGCTGCTCCTCCCACTGATGTTCAACAAGGCCATTCTCTGCCACATATGTGGCCAGAGCCTTGGGTCCTTCCATGTGTACATTTTCCAGTTCCAGCTCTTGGGGATCTGGCCAGTTGACACTGTTGCTCCCCACATGGTTTTATATTATGAGTGTTGTTTGAAAAAAATGTTCAAGAAGCACATAAAGAAATGTTCAACATCCTTAGTCACCAGGAAAATGCAAATCAAAACAACCCAGAGATTCCATCTCACACCAGTCAGAATAGCTAAGATCAAAACCTCAGGTGACAGCAGATGCTGGAGAGGCTATGAAGAAAGAGGAACACTCTTCCATTGTTGGTGGGATTGCAAGCTGGTACAACCACTCTGGAAATCAGTCTGGCAGTTCCTCATAAAACTGTACATTGCCGGGCGGTGGTGGCACACGCCTTTAATCCTAGCACTTGGGAGGCAGAGGCAGGTGGGTTTCTGAGGTCGAGGCCAGCCTGGTATACAGAGTGAGTTCCAGGACAGCCAGGGCTATACAGAGAAACTCTGTCTCGAAAAACCAAAACCAAAAAATAAAAACAAAAACAAAACAAAAACAACAAAAACAAAACTGGACATAGTACTACCTGAGGACCCAGCTATACCACTCCTGGACATATAACCAGAAGATGCTCCAACATATAACAAAAACACATGCTCTACTAGGTTCATAGTCGCATTATAATAGCCAAAAGCTGGAAAGAACCCACCTGTCCTTCAACAGAGGAATGGATAAAGAAAATTTGGTGCATTTACACAATGGAGTACTACTCAGCTATAAAAAATGACTTCATGAAATTCTTAGGCAAATGGATGGAACTAGAAAATATCCTGAGTGAGGTAACCCAGTCACAAAAGAACACACATGGTATGCACTCATTGATAAGTGGATATTGGCCCCAAAGCTCTGAATACCCAAACTACAATTCACAGACCACATGAAAGAAAGAAGACCAAAGTGTGGGTGCTTTGGTCATTCTTAGAAGGAGGAATCAAAATTCTCATGGGAGCAAATCTGAAGACAAAGCGAGGAACAGAAACTGAAGGAAAGGCCATTTAGAGACTGCCCCACCTGGGGATCCATCCCACATAGTCACTAAAGGCAGACACTATTGTGGATGCCAAGAATTGCATGCTGACACAAGCCTGATGTAGCTGTCTCCTGAGAGGCTCTGCCAAAGCCTGTCAAATACGGAGGCTCACAGCCAACCATTGAACTAATCACTGCGTCCCCAGTGGAGGAGTTAGAGAAAGGACTGAAGGAGCTGAAGGGCTTTTCAACTCCATAAGAATAACAATATCAACCAACCAGAGCTCCCAGGGTCTAAACCACCAACCAAGGAGTACACATGGCTCCAGCAGTATACATAGCAGAAGATGGCCTTGTGGGGCATCAATGGGAGAAAAGGCCCTTGGTCCCATGAAGGCTCGATGTCCCTGCGTAGGGGAATTCAAGGGCAGGGAGGCAAAAGTGGGTGGGTGAGTGGATGAGGGCATACCCTCATAAAAGCAGGAGGAGGGAGAGATGGGATGGATGGTGGTATCTGGGCAGGAGGGAAATGAAGAAAAGGGAATATAAAAGAACAAAATATCCAAAAAAAAAATTGTTAAGATTTTTTTTAAATGAAAAAGTCACAAGAAGGCATGACAGTAAGAAGAAACTATTAGCAGCAGAAGTAGTAGGCTAGATCTGTGAAATATCTTCTTTTCTGAATGCATTCAAACTTGAATTTGACTCAGTTTTGCCTGTGATGGTAAATATAAAAGACAAGGCTGCATTTTTATTGGTACATGCTGAGACAGTCACATTCCTACAAGTCAACAGTTTGCAGTTTTAGACTCCCACTAGATTCACTACATCACAGATCTTAATTTAAAAAAATAAAAAGAAAAACCTTGTCTTTTACAACTAGTCAAAAAAATTTTATCAGCTACAGCATATATGCTGATGTTGATTGCCTTCCAGTAGTGGTAAAAACAGTAAAGGAATTGGTGAGACAAATATAGACTATAAACCCTCTCTAATAAATTGAATTCTTTTGAAAAGGTCAAAATAATGACAGGACTGAGCCACAAGTTCTTTTATTGAAAAACATTTTCATATACTATATATTTCCCCTCTCCTAATTCCTCTCAGATCAACCCATCTTCATAACAATCAAACTGTATGATTTTTCTCTCTTAACAAAAGAACAAAACACAAAACAATAAAACCCAACACACACCTACACACACACACCAGATAAACACAAGAATGAAAATCAAAATAAACACACAAAAGATAAATGAAGCAAAAAAAAAAGTATCTCAAACAAAGCAAAATGAGACAGAAACTCTACAAAAATAACATCAAGTTAGTTTTGTGTTGTGCACCTGTTCCTGGGCATGAGTCCTGCCCAGAAGAATGGTTAATATATCCAGTAGGACTCCATAGGGGAGGGTGGGTAACACGTGGCATTTTTTTTCTTTGCAAATATGCAATAATTGTAGATAGTTTCTTGATTAGGGGTAGAATCTCATGAATACTTACTTCTTCAGTGTTGGTGTCCTATCAGGTTGGAACCTGTGCTGGTCTTGGGAATATTACCATAGTCTTTGAGTTCATGTGTACATCAGTCCTGTTTGTGACTGACAGACCTGTTCTTTGTAGTCATTTCTCACTTCTGGCTCTTACATCCTTCCACCTTATCATTCACATAGATACTAGACACTTGAGACCATAATGAAGATATCACAACAAGAACTATGCCCATGGAAAGTAGTCTCACTACTTTTCAACCTAAAAAAATAAAAAAATAAAAGCTGCTTTTCGAACTAGCTCACATCCAAATGTTCTTATTGAGCAGCCATAAAAATTATCATAAATTATTTTTCTTCCTAAAAAATCACTTTCATTGCATTTAATAGAGATCTGAGATGATAAATGAAAGGTCATTATTTTATGCCAAAGTTGTATTTGTCTGAAGACTTATTAACATCCTGAGTTTTGTTTCAGTGACTATTTTGCATTTCCAAAGATGATCACTCTACTTCCACTTGAAAATTCTGACCTAATTATCACAGCATTTCATAAAACTTAAAATCCATGACTTCCACGATCAGCCTCCTTAATATTTTCTCATTTATTTAATTTACTTTATAATGAAATTCATTTCAAACTACTGGAAACTTGCCTTTGTAAATCATTATTGTATCCTTTTTTTAATAAGTGTAGGTTATCCCTCTGTTATTTCTGCTAGTTCTAATTCACTCTCATTTGCTTCACACATGTGCAGATGAATTTTGTCCAGAAAATTGCCCAGGCTGGGCTTCAGACACTTTGTCTATGATGTTCTGAAATTTCCCAGGGTTTCCTTTCTATTGTCCTTGTGAGTTTTGTTTTACTTTTGCTGTTCTGAACGAAAAGTAGGAACTAGCAAACATTAGAAATGTGTTTTGCTCTTGACCCTCAGCCCTCTCTCTCCAATTATTTCTAGTGACCCCACCCCTTCTTTCCCTCTAACCCCCTTCTCTAATTATTATTAATCTCCCCGTTTATTTTGAGTAATTACTACAAGCATGCAAACCTACTCACAATGTATACTCTCTCTCCATTTCATTAGCTCTCATTCAGTTCTTAATTCCAATGTCCTGTGAGCAATAGCACAGTTGAACTCGTGTTTCTAATACTCTTTAGTGACCATTAAATATATTTAGAGCTTATATCTACAGATTTCCTATAGCAGAAGGGATTACTCATCTATCTATTCCAGGCAAATACTTAAAAAAAAAAACCAAAACACCAACTTCCTTTTAGGATCACTGGTACATGATTGTTTCCCACATGACTCAGACTTTCAGGAGACTATGAGCAATTCAAGTGTTCTGACTTGGTCATCTGTCCCTGAGTATATTGTGCATAAAAGCCAATTTATATACTCATAAAATACTTTCTATTTCCTGGTGCCTTCATTTAGAGTTCAGGAAATGCCAATATCTTTCTTTACAGACTTATATGAACATATTAGATTCAAATCAATGAACTGCATAGGGCAGGTTGAGACATAGAGGAAATTGTTTTTCTGTTATCCATAATCTTCAAGATCTAGCCAAAAACACTTGACTTTAGTTTCTTAAACAAAACTAAGATTCTCAAGAACCTTTTCAATCAAAGATATAATTAACTTAGCCAAACTTCCTATATTCCTACTTACCTAGTATCTCTAAACTAGTGATTTGAGAGTGGGTGAATTTCCTGCTTTCTTTTTAAGACCATCCACCCATATACTTCAGAAACATGATTGCTGTATCTTAAAATACATATTCAAAAATGTAGGATAGTCAACCACAAAGTATTGAAAATATATATGATTATGACTTGACACCTCTACAATACTAGATGTGTGAAATAATAGATACAGAGTTTAATGGACAATACACGATGACATTTATTCCTTCTGTCTCTTGGACAGAGGGAGGGCAAGGGTGAAGAGATGGCCAGGATTGTGGGAGCATCAAATCCTAAGGAGCTTCCTGTGAATATTAGATATTCTTATGAAACAGCTTGGAAAAAGCCCTGGATGACCCCACTCTGCACCGAAGAGCTAAGATACATGTTTCAATTGCCAAAACTTCTTTTGACCTTGTTTTATCAAATTCAGCACTAGTACCAAAATGTAAAGTTGCTAGGGAAACCATTTAAAAACTATTTATTCTTAGCCACAATTAGTTTTCTTTCGGTTAATAAGTAGTTGCATATAATGTAATGTATTTCAAATCAATCATGTTATCAATTCATTTGTGGAGAAAATTAGGCTTGTCTCTGTTTAATATCAGTGAAGCAGATTACTTGTTCATGCTCACTACTCTAGTTGATCCTTAAGTGCACTTAATTACTATGTAAACAGTCTTTTTGCATGTATTATTCTAGCTTGAACATGTCGTATACTTTTTGCAATAGGCTTTTTAAAACTGTGATAGCCATTGCTAGTATATTATCTAAGCTGTCATCAAGAGGATGGCCAAATTGTAGTTATGTATTTAGGAGGGGGGAAGAGACAGAGACCTTATGAAAAAAAAAGGCCATGGAGGTGAAAGACAGCAAGGAGAGCTAGATTGGGGAAAGGAAAAAAAAAACAAGTAAATGGTGTAATTATTTTATAATCCTAAAACTAAGAAAATTTTCACAGAGAGAGAGAGAAAGGGAAGGAGGAATGGAGGAAAGAAGGGAGGAGAGAGAGAGAGAAGAAGGAAAGAAGGGAGGAGAGAAAGAGAGAGAAAGAGAGAGAGAGAAAGAGAGAGAGAGAGAGAGAGAGAGAGAGAGAGAGAGAGAGAGGAGAGAGAAAACCTGGCAGAGATAATTATATCATGGTGTTTTGACAGAGAAAAGGTCACTAGCTTTTAAATGTCTCCAAATCTTATATACTGGCTTCTAAAATTCTCTAACACTTACCATCACCAATCAATAATCAGAGGAGTCGTTCTGTGTACTGATTTGTGTATCCCTCTCTACCCATATCATGTATCTTCAATTATAATCTAAGCTATTTAAAGGTGGCAACTTTGCATTTTCTTTTGATTTCCAGCTCATTAAGGCATATCTGCTTTGTTGTAGGTATACTGTGAATGACACTTCCCTACTTACCTAGCAACTAGAAGTTCTTATCCACATAGAAGGGAAACTTAGTCACACAGAGGTTTAATTTGTGCATGTCTGGTCTGATAAATGACAAATCCAGAATTGACACTGAACACCCTCAGCTCTGACCCACTTCTCTCCCCCAGGAACACAAATATGTCACTTATAATTGAGGAATACTTGTAATACCACATGGTTTCAAAAGTTAATGTAATTTTTAAAATGTTCACTAATGTTGTTGCTACTGTCTGCTTGCTTGCTTTTTAAAGCCAGGTGGGGAAGACAAAAAAGAACTATGTAGCAGATGGCAAGGAGTGCCCAGCAGACTGGGCATGCTACATAGTGCATATTTTTCTGATTCTATAAATGCCCTGAATTAGTGATGGTAGTGAGCACCACCTTTTAAAGTGAATGGGGAGGAACAATGGCCAATAACTATCAGCTTACCATAACGATTCATTTCAGAGGAAAGAAAGGAAGCCAGAATTTATCAGGCTACTAGTCCTAATTGTTGGAACTCATAGAAGATCTACTAGAAGATGCCAGTGCCTTCTAGAACTGTGGTGACTGGTTTTTCACAGAAACGTGGGAACCAGAAAGCATGAAGAACTTTTGTTGAAATTCTAGATCAATATAAAACAAAGTGTGTTTTATATTAATATGTGTTATTGAGTCATTTGCCTGATTTCAAGCATACTCTGTTAGTAAAAACATTCACTTTTTAAAAATCTATTTATTTATTTATTTATTTATTTATTTATTTATTTAAAACTCTAGATTTTACTCCCCTCACTGTCCACCCTCCAACTGTTCTACATCCCATACCTCCTCCCTGCCTCCCTGCCTCCCTGTCTCCAGATGTCCCCATCCCCCACTCTACCAGATCTCTAAACTCCCTGGGGCCTCCAGTCTCTTGAGGGTTAGATACATCTTCTCTAACTAAACCCAGACCCAACAGTCCTCTGCTGAATATGTGTTAGGGGCCTCATATCAGCTGGTGTAAGCTGCTTGGTTGGTGGTCCAGTGTTTGAGAGATCTCTGGAGTCCAGGTTAATTGAGACTGCTGATCCTCCTACAGGGTGTCCCTCCTCCTCAGCTTCTTATCACGGAAAAGAGTGAACAAAGAGTGAAGGAAATGCCATCAAGAGTCTGCCTCACCTTGTGATCCATCCAGTGTGTAGATACCAAACCCCAACACGATTGCAGATGCCAAGATGTGCTTGCATACAGGATCCTAGCATGGCTGTTCTCTAAAAGGCTCTGCTAGCACCTCACTAAGACAGATGCAGATACTCACAGCCAATCATTGGACTGAGCTCAGGAACCCCAATGGAAGAGTTAGGGGAAGAACTGAAGGAGCTGAGAGGAATGCAACCTCATAGGAAGAATGACAGTATCAACTAACCAGACCCCCTCAGAGCTCCCTAAGCCATCAAAAAAAAGAGCATACACGGCCGGTTCCTGGCTCCAACTACATATGTAGCGGAAGCTTACTTTACCTGGCCTCAGAGGGAAGGATGCACTTGGCCCTGTGGAGGTTTGATACCCCAGAGATGTTAGAAGAGTGAGGCAGAAGTGGGTGGGGGAGCACCTTCTTAGAGGCAAAGGGGAGGAGGGATGGGCGGGAGGTTTGTGAAGGGGGGACCGGGAAGGGGGACAACACTTGAAAAGAAAATAAAGAAAACAATTAATTTTTTAAAAAAGCAAATTATTCTTACATTTCTTTTTTAATACTGGAAGATGGCAAACATTAATTCCTTGGAACAAGGTAGATGGTTAAGTGGTTAAGAGTACATAATATTATTCTAGAATTCCATTTATTTAGCTAGACTGGCTGGCCAATGAGTTTCAGGGTGTTGCCTGTGTCTAAAGTTATAGGTATATGCCTTCAGGATTACATGGTTTCTGTCTATTAAACTGAACATCACTTCTAAACATCAGAACTTTTCTGACTACAGCATCCTCCAACCTTCCAGAAATACAATATGTTTTACTTATATGACTAAAAATGTTACAACAAAACTGTATCCACTTAACTAATCAAGAAGCACATAAACTTCCACTCTAATTAGGAGAAACAGTTAAAAGAACTGATCTGTTTCTCTTCTGAAGTAAAATGTTGCAATGAATCATGATGTAAATTTTCATTACCTGAAGATGTACTTATGATATATAGTGTGAATTATACTGTGCAAATGGAAGTTGCTGCTATATTCACCGTAGCTACACAGGGTCCTCGGCATCAGCAGCTCACTAACGTCTGTATGAATGACCCCTTAGACCTTTGCCCATATTTCCCACAGTAGACAAAACTCTAGAAAACCCTTTACTGAAAATGGAGATTGGTTTTAACTCTTCAGAAAATAGCATTGAAATTCTCTGGCTGCACTACCCCTTTCCTTCATCTTTTGTTTCTGCACAGACATCCCAGCATGCAAAGCGTTAGCTTTCTGACCTCTAGGGTGTCCACTTTAAGTCTCCCACCTCCTATTTCTTGGCAGAGTAATTCACAGTTTTCCAGTTGCTTCTTTCATATTACTTGGCTCACCATGTAGAGGAGGTTGCTTATAAACTAGTAGAGCATAATCCTTGTAAACTAGTGGAGTTTGAAATAGTTAATATTTTTGTTTGTTACAATGAGTTCTTATTCAGAAATTAAGTAGCTATCAGAAGACAGATGTTTGAAGATAGGAACAGGAGAGCAAGGATGGGGCAGAATTACAGAAATATACTTTTAGAGTGAATGAGCTGTGTGACTAGTTGTCACACAGTATCATCATACATTAAACTATAAAGACAAATTTTTAAACATTCAATTTTTTAAACTACTAACTAAACATGTTATTGTTTATATTGGAGCTTCAAATGCCCCCTTCACTTCCTAGCACATCCACAATCCATAGACTAAAATAATTTCCTTTAAACCACCTTCATATCACAGTTTGTGAGATTGGTCAACAGATATTTGAGAATCTCCTTACAGTGGAAAAAAATAATACAAAGAGAGATTCATTATCACGGACAACCTAACACTATCTGAAAAAAAAAGTCAACTTCTTCTACATGTAGTGATGTTTTGCATTTATTTTTTCTTACAGCTCAAGCAACAAGACTGTACAGAGTGTGCATGTTACTGGCACGTTCAGCATTTTGTTACCAAAGAAAACTGGGGCTCCACTTCCCCTAAGGGACATGTCACATCCCACACGTTATGCTGCTTTGATTTGCCTGAAGATTTCTTATTCAACATGCTGAAATATTCTGGTATAACTTTGTCCTACCTTTCATCAGAAGAGGATAAGTAGTAGGTAGTGGCAAACAATATATATTTTAAATTTCCTGATGTTTGCTATCATTTATATGCACTATGAGAGGAACTATGAATTATTTGGCAAATACCCAGAATGAGAAAAAGGTTAGCTTTGGACCAATGAGAGGATTAGATGCTGCTACTATTTCTTTATCAATAAATAGATGGGGGAAGTTTCTTCATTGAAGATTATGACAGGAGAACAATCACCAATTCTTAGTGAGCACTGAATCTATGCCAGACAAGATGGTGTCTACTTCATACCTACTGTCTCCGTTTCTCCTTTTAAATCAATAGTTATGAAAACACATACTACTAAAGTAACATTTTTGCCTTTGTGAAGGATTTGTGCCATGCTCTGATAAATCAAAAGTATACTTCACATTGGCTGGAAAATGTTGTCTGTAATAAAAGGTGATCTTCTGATAAGGCTGTTATTGTATCATATGGAAATTTAAACTGCCAACGAATAAGATAAGCATCCTCATATCTACTTTGGGATAAAACTGCTTTGGGTATGTCACTGTCGGAAAACCTTACAAATTACTCTAAGCATTCTTCCCTCTAAGTATTGAGGAAAATTTTCAAGTAATTGCTAAATAATATCAGAGTGGGCAACAAGAAACAAATTAGAACATACCCCTGAGCAGAAAACTCTTGGACTCTACAGTGCAAGCTTCTTAAACCATAACAGAAGGAAAGTGACCCAAAGGTTTCTAGATTGAATGTAGCTTATGTCTAAATTTTCATAAAGAAAAGAATAAGCATAAAATGGGCGTGATTTGATGTTTTGGGACAAAATTATAAGAATAAGACCTCTTGATACTCAACTTACAAGCATTTATTATGTGTCTTATAATTTTTTTCACATCACTGGCTTCTACAAAGGAAAAACAGAATAAATGTGGAACATAGTTTGATGATAAATAAAAATGTCTAGCCTTACAGATAAGCTTCTTTAGGTTCACACACTATAGTACCATGCTTCCTCAGGAAGACGGGTGTATATGAAGAGGTATTATAAGAGTGTTAATATTCACAGCTAATTTAAAAGAAAGGTTTTTTAATTATATTTATCTATGTGTGAGTGAGAGCATGTGTCCATGCATGTCTATGGCTTGCTTGTAGAGATCAGAGAACAATTTTGCAAATATTGGTTTTTCTAACATCTGGAACCTAGAGGTCAAGCCCAGGGCTTCACTGCTGCATCATCTTGTTGGCTTATAGCTGCTAGAATTCTTAAACAAGATGACAGCTTCTTTTCTTTTTCTTACACTGGTGACTCCCACACATTCCAGTTATAGACTCATTTTTCTTTACCAATTTATCCTCAAATTATGAACTTACTAGTGGCCAGGTCTCCATTACTGTGGAAGCAAGAGAGTTGCTTTATCACATTCTGGGAATTGTTTTGTCTGCCAAATGACAATGTGCCATATTCCACAAATATTCAAATCTAATCCATGTTTTAAATGGGTTGAACAAAGATAATAACACAAGACAGTCCTGTGTAGACAGGTCATGAGGAGGCTCATTGTGAATCTTATATGTGAGGCTCATGAACACTCATGCAGTAAAATGAACTCAGAAAACAGGATCTGTGCCACACACATGTGAATGAATTTTCTTCAGTTGCATTCTGATCCTATGTATGTTCAATATTCTCCATGGAGTATAAGCACCCACTGGGAGCACATTTCTAGGAAAGCCAATACCTAAATGTGAACTTCACTATAACTTTGGGAAAATCCTTGCAAGGCTGGAAAAAGAACTACAAACATTTCTAAGTATCCAGCAGGAAAGAATTTCATCCTTAAGGGTTGAAAGAATAAGCAAAATGATAACCAAATTATTTTCTAATCTTACAGAAACACACTTACTAAAGCCTGCATGGCAGTAGAAATTTGGCAAGGTCTTTGCACATCAAATTGTTCTCAGGATAAATATTGGGGTGAGAAGACATTTTGAAGGCCTACAATGTAATGTGGGAGATTCCAAGGGAGGGTAGGGACAGAAAGGACATCTTATCAGTCTTGAGCAGTTAAATATTTAGATAAAGAGAAATTCTGTTTTAATAAATAAAACAAAGAAAACAACCAAAATAAATACTATATGAAATTACAGAGTAGAAGTGAGTTTGTATTAATGAAATAACATAAATATAATTAGGACCTTGTCCTAACTCAATAGAACACTTGCTCTCGCAATGAGAAATGTTTAGGTGGGAATTGGTAGAAAGCATTTACTGTGTCATAACAGTATAGTAAAACTGGACCACCTTAGACAAAGGGAAGAAAAAATGGAGACAAACAAGCATATTATAACTGTATAACAGATCTTGGAAACTTTAGGAACATCTAGATTTCTCACCTCTATTTCATTTAGTTATTTAACTTTGTACAACCATCAGGCTACTATTATGTGTGTGTGTGTGCATGTGTGTGTTGGGGGAGGACTGGCATTGAAAGAAAACATAGAAATATAGATATAGAGCTAAACTCAAAGAAGTCATAATAAAAAATAGACTCAATAATATTATTGAGAATAACTAGAGTTTCAGGCAATAAAACCTCGATTCTATCTTGCTGATCAATGTGTCTTTATGTTTTGCAGTACCATGTTCTTTTGATGATATAGTTCTGTACTATAGTTTGAAATAAGATGTGGTGATAGCAACACTGGTGTTTTTCACTTGTAGAATAGTTGGGCTGTTATCTACTCTGATCTTAAGTGTTTCCATTTGACTTTTATGATTTCTTTTCAAATTCTTAGGATAATTATATTAGAATTTAGATGAAGATGACATTCAACGTGAAGATAGCTTTTGGTAGAATAGCCAGTTTCTCGATATTAATTCTTCATTTATTTGTTTGTTTGTTTGTTTGTTTGTTTGTTTGTTTATTTTATTCAATTTACATTCTGACAGAAGCCTGCTCAGTCCTCTCCTCCCAGTCCCCCCTTAAATATCTTTCTCTGTATTCTTCCCCTTCTTCTCCTTTGAGAAATAAGACCTCCCTCCCACCCCAGCTAACAACCCATCTTGGAATACTAGGTCTCATCAAGTCTAAGAGCATCCTCTCCCACTGAGGCCAGACAAGGCTGCCCAGCTAGGGGAAAATGAATCCAAAGGCAGGCAGCAGACTCAAAGACTCAATTAGAGGTTTCTCCTCTAGTTGTTAGGGGACCCACATGAAGTCCCAGCTAAACGTCTGCTACAAATGTATAGGAAGTCTAGGTCCAGCCCATGCATGTTCTTCGGTTAGTGTTTCATCTGTGAGCCCCCATGAGCCCTTGTTAGTCGACTCTGTAGATCTTGTGGTGCCCTTGACCCTCTGGCTCCCAAAATCCTTCTTCCCACTTTTCCACAAGATTTCTTAGCTCTGTCTAATACTTGTCTGTATGTCTCTGAATTTGTTTCCACCTACTGCTGGATGAAGCCCTTCTGAGAACAGTTATGCTAGGCTCTTGTCTGCAAGCATAGCAGAGTATCCTTAATAGTGTGTCAGGGGATGTCTCTCTCCCATGGGATGGGTCTCAGGTTGGGTGCGCCATTGGTTGGCCATCCTCTCAATCTCTGTTCCATCTTTAGCCCTGCATATCTTGTAGGCAGGAGAGATGTGGAGTTGAAGGTTTTGTGGGTAGTTTGGTGTCCCCACTAGCCACTGGAAGTACTGCATGACTACAGTAGGTGGCCACTTCATATTCTATATCCCCTGCTGCTAGGAATCTCAGCCAGTGTTACCTTCACAGACTCCCAGGAATCCCCATCCCAGAGAAGGTCCCCACCAATTTTCATTATCTCTCCCAGGCCTCTTCCCTCCCCTCTCCCCACAACTGATCCTCACTCCATTTTCCTCCCCAGATGGCTTAGCTATTAAGGTTAGGCTCACAATGAAAAATATTAATTGAATTTTTCTAATGATGCAGATATAAACTCAAATTCCTACAGCCCTCTGATTTTTTTTTTCAGATGCCACTAATGTGCACTGGAGAAAAAGCAGCATCTTCAACAAATGTTATAGAGAAACCTGGTATTCCATGAAGAAGAATGAAGCTAGAGTCTCACACTACCCTTCACAAAAGTCAACTCTGATTAGGGCCAGACTTCAGCAAAAGATCTGATAACTTAAAAGTGTTATAGAAGAAAGTGAGGGAGACTTAAATGATAGGCACAGGAAAAGTCTTTCTGTAAAGAAGTCTAATAGCACAGAGACTAAGAAAAACAAATAACAAATGCACCCTCATGAAATTAAAAAGAATCTACATAGTAAAAACAATATCATTTGAGTGAAGAGGCAGCCTAGAGAGTAGACTTCTTTTTACATAAGACCATATTGTGGCTTATGATTTCAAAGAAGAGATTCATAATTTCAGGGAGCGGCATGGCAGTAGGTAGCTGAAGCAGGAAATTGAGACATTTTTAGCCACAAACACAAAAGAGAGCCAACTGGAATCAGAAGAAGATATAAACTCCCCAAACCCACTTCCAGGGACAAACTCCCTCTAGTAGAGAAGAATTGGAAAAAGATTTAACAGCTACACATCTGACATAGGATTAAAGTCTAAAATATACAAAGGGGAAAAAGTACACACCAAGAAAACAAACAATCCAATTAAAACATAAGATATTTAGCTAAA
>NW_022196910.1:33553731-33568992 GCF_008632895.1 Mastomys coucha | reverse complement strand
GAGTTCTCAAGAAATGCAAAAAGATGAAAACTTATGCTTTAAAGGTTCAACATCCTTAGCCATCAGAGAGATAAACATTAAAATTACTTTATAATGCCATTATATCCTGGTCAGAGTGGCTAAGATAAATATATATTTTAAGTGACAAGGGATATTGTCATGGAATTAAGGAAAGTAGACCACTTAGTTACTATTGGGGGGTCTTTAAGCTAATGTAAAATGTAATGTGAATGTTCCCCCCTAAAGCTAGAAGTTATTGTGTGAACAGGTACTACCACTCCTGGGCAGATACCCAACAATGCTCTATCTTATTACAGAGATAAATATCTCATCCACAATATTGCTGCTCTATTCACAATCGGCAAGAAATGGAAACAGCCTAGACAACAAAGATATTAATATCAGCAGCTAATAAATGGGGCCTCATGAAATTAAAATGTATAATTACTTGGGCTTTTTCTAAGCCTGCCTAAGCTCCCAAATAATGACATGGAGAATTGTTTATGTATTCATGCCTTTGGCATTAGCCCAGGCTTGTTCCCCATCTAGCTCTTAATGTATATCAATCCACTTATACTACTTTATGTCTGTCGTGTTGCTGACTAGTTACCTCTTCCCAGTTTCTTATGATGTCTTGCCTATTCTCTCCTCCCCCATGTCCATCAGGCTTTTATTGAAAAGTGAATGCTTTCACACCGTGCATAAGAGGCTATCCCTACAAAACCACTTGTGCCTGGTACCATTGCTTGTGTGATGAGACAGCCCAGAGATGCATCTGGCAGAGGGTTATGTGGCAGAATATTTGACTACAATGTGAACTCCTGGTTTGTGAACTAGAAAATCTGCTTCTTGTGGTGTAGCTCAGCCCTGGCACACTCCTTTGATCCAAGAGCTTTACGTCTAGTGTAAGCAAGTTTTTGTGGGTGGATCAGCATTAGCACACACTTTTAGCCTAAGAGCTAAATAAACGTGAGCTAAATAAAGTCAATGATAGAGCAACAGGCAAAGCAAGCAACAGTGAGTGAACACAGGAAAACCCAGGAAAGAGAAAGAAGGGTCTTTGAGTGAAAGGGTATTTAAGACAGAGGAAAGAAGGAGAAGGGGTTTTTTTCTTCTGGGATGTCAGTGGGGTAGGAAGGTCAGCCGGGTGCTTTCTCTGCCTCTCTGAGCTAGCAGGTTTTCACCATAACATCTGGCTCCTGACTCTTCATTTGATAAATCAACCATTTGTGATTTCATTTTCAAAAAACAGGATTAGATTCTAAAACATACATAGAACTAAAAAAAAAAACAAAACAAAAGTAGACATGAAGAAAACAAACAACCTAATTAAAATTGGGCCATGATTTAAAAAGAGTTCTCAAAAGAGGAAACGTAAATGGCTAACAAATTTAAATTTAATGGAGAACATTTGTAAAAAGAAATGTACAACATTATAAGTCATAAGAAAAATGATAATTAAAACTACTTTGAGATTTTTAATCTTCCCCCAAGTCAGAACGACAAAGAGCAAAGAAACAAAGCATCGCAGATGTTGGTGTGGATGTCGGGGGTGGGGGGGGTGGCAGTTAGTCACTGCTGGTGGGAGTGTAAGCTAGTCGAGCCACTATGTAAATCAGTGTGGAGGTTCCTCGAAAAACTGAAAATAGGCTTACCATATGATCCAGCTATCTACTTTTGAGCATAAACAAAGGATTTTAAAACCTACTACAGAGACACTTGCTCAGCCATGTGCATTGCTGCTTTATTCAAAATAGCCAAGTATTTAGGACTGCCTAGATGTCCATTAGCTGATAAACAGATAAATGAAAAAGTGGTAAATGTACAGAATTTCTTTCAGCTGTAAAAGAAAAATAAACATAAATGGATGAGCTAGTAATAATCATTCTGAGGGAGTTAACTAAGACCCAGCAAGGCAGATGTGGCATATGTCCCCTGATAAGTGGATGCTAACTTTCACTCTGGATATGTGCATTTGAACTGGAGTGCCCACAGAAGTTGGGAAACTAATAAGGGTACATGGAGAATTTCATAGGAAGGCGATAGAATATAAGTAAGTGATTTGAAGGTGGGAAGGGGAATAACAGGACATGGCAGGTTAAGTTGTGCGTGTTGGGGGGGGGGACAGGTAATTAATTCTAAAGTTTTTTAAAGTAGCTTTAAGGAACATGCTATTATAGAAGTCTCCTAAAACATATACGTGTAAACATAAAATGTATTCAGTTGGAGCTTCCCAAATAGGGGCTTCTCATTGAATTGCTCCATTTGGCCTCAAACTATGTCTGGCAACTTGTTCTAATCTTCTGGCTTCTTATTCTCTGATTTCAGCTGCCTCCGCTGACCTGCCCTAAACTGCATGAACTCACTAATGAACTGCACTGCACACACTGCACTGACTCTTAACTGAAAGTTTCTCTGTGCAGTTCTCATGAAAATTGGGCATATCCACTCTCTGACTCATTCTGTTAAATCTTGCTCTGATTTGTCACTTTGTCTGCTCCTCATTTAGACATCACTTTCAAACAAGACTGCTTTCTTCTACAAACTGGCCTGACTTACATTGTTTGGGAGTAAAAGTGTATACTAAGGGCATGTCTACATTCAAGCAAAAGGGATTAAAGGTGATATCTGTCTTCCAGTCAGATCACACAGACATAAGTCTTTGGATGTAATCCCTTGCCTGAGCAGCCATGCTTGCTGGATTAAAATTCCTCTACAATTTATAGAATAGAAAATGAACTCAGAAATTCCCACTTCTGGCTGAGAAGGTATTAGGAGTTTATGGCTACCTGAGCAAGAAGACTTGGATTTCATCAAGAAAACAGTCATTGAGAGGTTACCTGTATTCCTGTAGGTTGTCTCAGGCTCATGTACATACTATAGGTTTTTATTTTTTTAGAACACAGAAATTTGAGAGGGAAAAAATGGTAGAAAAAGATAGCATCTGACTGGGTGAGCAAAATGTTACATTTATGAATTAAATCTCAAACAAACATAAAACCAGAATAAATAAAACCAGAGGCAAAGTTTACTCAAGGGCAATAGTACATCAGAATGAAAAGAGTGCAGTAATATTTGAAAGGTTCTCACAAAGCAGTTTCTGAAATCACACCTTCTATTATTTTAAAATGGTAATCATAACTGATATAATAAATATTTACAAGCAACGAATATAGAAAACACAAAGATTCAAGAATGAGAGTGTGGTGTAAGTGCTCAGGTTTGGCACTCACTCCTGCTTGGAACAGAGCCAAGCACCTTCTTTCTGGGAAACAGTTTTATTTCAGCTATTTTTCTTTAAAAGTTTTTAGCAAAAATACATACCCTTTGACCTTTTCTATTATCCTATTGAGGACAACAAAAATTCTGACAAAGATTAATGATGTGGCATTACTTTTAATATCAAGGTACTGAAAACCACTTAAGCATTTAAAGCCAGAAAAATGATGAAATATATACTGACACCTCCATTTGCTACTTGGGAGTCGAGATTACGAATAGACAAATCCAAATTCTCTATCTGTACTTGTATTTCAGTCTTTTTTCCTTCAAGAACAAAATGAGTATAATTATACCCACTTCAGGACATTTTATAATGATGATGCTCATAGACAGTCTCAAACATACATGAGATAGAAATGCTACTTTAAGTGGTATTACAAATAAGCTTTGTTTGAATAGAATCACATGACATTGTCCATTCACTCATATGAAAGATATAGTGCATTATTCTATTTCCATGTTGTCTGTCCATCCAGTTCTGAGGCCTTGTTCATGTGGTCTATATCTCCCTGTATTTAATCTGGATCTGGATCTGGATTTGTAAAGTGACCTCTGTCAGGTATTACTTCAGAGCTGTTTGCCTCAGTGTAGGAATTAGCATGCACACAAATGGTTTTTCTGGGATGTTATCGTGAGAGAAGTATACAGGTTTAGGATCAAGCGCTGTTCCAGTGGGCTCAGTAAATGGGGCAAGTAGTAGGCTTTTCACCTAGGTTATGTTAACTAAATATTATTGTATGGTCTTAAGAAAAGTGTTTTGAAAAGAAGACATATGGCAGCTTATAAAGGTTCTCTGTGTCCTCAGACAAACAAAAATGAAACCTCACAGACTGAAAAAGGTATAACTCAGATGTGGTAAAAATAAAGGAATAGGAAGCAATTCTCATTTTCGGTAATGTGAAGCATTAATATGGCCAAGTCAGCAGGTTCATGTAGGACCTGTTTTGACTTGGCTTTAATTCATCCATTAGTTATGGCATCCATAGGTGTCTATTCACTGAGTAATAGCAGTTTATAAAGGAGGGAAAAGAAATAAGAGAAGGACAAACATCATCAGAACCATATACCTACCAGGCATGTATATAAGGATCCAGGTCCACACGGTCTTACTTCAAAATCTGAGGTCTTGACATCATATCAATGTCATTAACAGACTCTTTGACTGCAATGTTAACTATTAGCCAGCTCTGAACAAAGATTATCTTCATGAATTGTCATATAAAAAAATACTGATACTATATGAATATATATGTGTATGTATGTATGTATGTATATATGCATATTTTGCATATTTTGATACTTTCTGTTGTTAAGCCTGAATTTACAAATCATTAGACAATATGTTATTTTAATTGGCAATCAAAAAGATCAATGTATATCTCCTGAGATCACAGGCTGTTTGGGGAAATCCATTTGACAATAAATAAGCATCCTTACCTACACAGTAGTTGGTGGGAAATATATATTTTGTTCCATAGAATCCTGAACATCATTCCTTCAGAAACTAAAGTTCTTTATGTACTTTCTTAATTACAGACTTTAAGTTAACTGCCATGTTAAGTGTATGATTTTATAAGACCTAACAACTTGTATCCATTCCCAAACGTCGTTTTCTATTATCCATTTCACAAATGAGATTTTTCTTAGAATTAAAATCACTGTTCCTATACAGGACTGTGTCATAGATTAAACTATAAGTTCAACTTCTGAAATCAGGGCTTCACAAACTGGGCAGAAGGATCAGAAGTTAAAGGTCATTTATGACAATACAATGGTTTCCAGACTACACTGGTCTACATAAAACCTTGCTTTAAAATATAAATATCTGATTTTTTTAGAGAACCTGGTTTCAGATCCCAGCACCCACATGACAGGTGACAGTTATCTTTAATTCTAGTTCTAGGGGACCTAATACCTCTTCTGATTTCCTTGGGCAACAGGCACACATGTGATGACCATACAAACATATATGTGATGCAGTCAAACATATAAAACACAATACACATGAGACAAAATAAATAAATAAAAACTATTCTCTGAAGAATTATGCTGATGTACAAATTTACATACAGTAGTTTCTTCAGTTGTAACAATAGCCACAAATTTAGTGACTTAAAACTGCAGGTTTTTATTCTCTTACAGTGCTTGAGGTCAAAGAGTGAAATTAGTTGAACCTTAGCAACACTAACTTTCAGTTACTGGGGAACTCTCTATTGTTCTCACAATTCTCCCATCATACTATAGAGAATTATTCTTTTTCCAAGGTCTCTTTCTCCACTTTCAAAGCCAGCAGGGCAGCCTCTTGCTTCAGAATCCATACTGCTTTCTTCTGTTCACAATTTGTATGCAGGGCCCATCAGAATAATCTAGGGCGGTCTTTTCATCACAAGATTCTTAATTTAATCATATCTAAAAGTCTACAGTACTAAACTCTAAAGTCACAAGGATTAGGCCTGGGTAATCTTTAGAAACAATTATTCCATCTAGCTCATTTCAGAAATGTGATTACTTTCAGCAATAGTAAACCATGAAATTGTAAGTTAGGCAGATGGAAGACAATGAGCATACAGTATTTGTAGATACAATGGGAGATTCATTGCCCAGTTTATCTCAAGGATTCATAATGAAGTAAAAGCATATTTTACTACATAAAGTTCAGAGAATATAAGCTAACCTTTTATCCTCAAAATTATACATTTACATTTAAAATTTAACCTTAAATATTTACCTTGTATAAAATTTAATTTTCTGTGTATTGGCCAGCTTTGTGCTGCTGTGACAAGTATGTGAGATGAACAACTTAAAATAAGAAAAGTTATATTTTAGCTCATGGTACATATCTGAAGTATAAAGTCATAGTTATCTTACCTATGATTTTAGAATGACACATAACATTATATCCAGTTGTATACGATAATTCAATGCTGTTCGTTTTATTGCAACAGAGAAACAAAGTCAGAAAAAAATTTCATCCAAACCTATTGAACTTACAATCTATCCATGAAATCAAAACCTTCATGTATAAATTCTCAAACATATCATAATTAAAATGCTTCATTGGTGAATATGAACTTTGGTTGAAGAAGTATCAGTTCAAATCATAAAACTCATATGTTACTGTCTTAGTCAGGGTTTCTATTCCTGCACAAACATCATGTCCAAGAAGCAAATTGGGGAGGAAAGAGTTTATTCAGTTTACACCTTCCACATTGCTATTGATCACCAAAGGAAGTCAGGACTGGAACTCAAGCAGGTCAGGAAGCTGGAGCTGATGCAAAGGGCATGGAGGGATACTTATTCGCTTGCTTCATCTGGCTTGCTCAGCTTGCTTTCTTAGAGAAACCAAGACTACCAGTCAAGAGATGATACCACCCACAACTCCCTTGATCACTAGTTGAGAAATGCCTTACAGCTAGATCTCATGGAGGCACTTCCTCATCTTAAGCTCCTTTCTCTGTGATAATTTCAGCTTGGGTCAAGTTGACACACAAAACCAGTCAATACAATTGACCCCTTGTCAACTAGACACATAAACACATCACTATTAAGCCTCAACCCTTACTTTCTTATTCATCTCCAAGATCTAAATAACTTTAAAAGTCCCACAGTCTTTGCAAATTCTTAAAATTCCAATCCCTTTAAAATATACAATCTCGTTTTAAATTCAAAGTCTTTTTACAATTAAAAGTCTCTAACTGTAGGCTCCACTAAAATAGTTTCTTCCTTCAAGTGGAAAAAATATCAGGGTACAATCACAATCAAAAGCAAAATCAAACTGCAACTGTCCAATATCTGGGATCTACTCACAATCTTCTGGGTTCCTCTAAGAGGAATCACTTCTCCAGCTCTCCCCTTTGCAGCACACATCTTGTCTTCTAGCCTCCAAATGCCTGGACTCCACTGCTGCTGCTGTTCTTCTGCTGTATTTAGGCTTCACCAACAGCCTCTCATAGATTCTCTTCATGGTGCCAAGCCTCATTTCCTTTGCATGAACTCTTTAAGTCCTGGGTCATCAATTACAACTGAGACTGCATCTTCACCAATGGCCTTCCATGGCCTCTCACAGTGCAGAGCCTCAGCTGCTCTTCAGGGCCCCTTCGTGCCTCCAAAACCAGTACTACTTGGTGACTCTTTCACATTACCAAGTCCTGATGCAGCACAAGGTACATCCTTGGCTATTTCTGGAACACAGCCTCTTTGTGCTCTCAGAAAATACTTCCCAGAAGATGTCACCTCAACGACGCTGGTCTCTTCTTAATCACTACTAATTTCTTAGCTCTAGGTAACTAGCATCAATAGTCCCAGTAATGCAAAGGTTTCACTTTAGTAGTTCTGGTATCTTATTAATCACAGCTGATTATTCAGCCTCAGCTCACCAAAACTACAAAATCTTCACAATCAAAACAGCAACGGTCCTAATAAGAGTCTTTAATCTTCTCTCTGAAATTTACCAAGCCAGGCCTCCATCTTCTGCACTGTTCTCAACATTATCTTCCAAGCTCCTACATAACATCCCACAAAGCTCTTAACATCGAATGGATCTTCTAGCCCAAAGTTCCAAAGTCCTTCCACAGTATTCCCCAAAACATGATCAGGTTGTCACAGGAATACCCCACTAGGCTGGTACCAATTTTTCTTAGTCAGGGTTTCTATTCCTGCACAAACATCATAACCAAGAAGCAAGTTGGGGAGGAAAGGGTTTATTCAGCTTACACTTTCCACATTGTTGATCACCAAAGGAAGTCAGGACTGGAACTCAAGCAGGTCAGGAAGTAGGAGCTAATGCAGAGGCCATGGAGGGATATTTGTTACTGGCTTGCTTCATCTGGCTTGCTCAGCTTGCTTTCTTACAGAACCCAAGACTACCAGCCCAAAGATGTACCACCCACACGGGGCCCTCCCTACTTGATCACTAATTGAGAAAATGCCTTACAGCTAGATCTCATGGAGGCATTTTGCCACCTGAACCTCCTTTCTCTGTGAAACTCCAGTTTGGGTAAAATTAACACACAGAACCAGCCAGTACAGTTACTCTGGAAATCAGTGCTGCTGTTCATCAAAAATTGAAGCCCCTAGATGTCATGTGGCTCTGTGATTTTATTCCTAGATATTTACCCCAAACAAATAAACCTTTCTCCACACCAACATATGTACACAAATGTCCATAGCATCATCTGATTGATAGGCAGAAGTCAAATTAGCTAAAGATCAATTACCCAATGAATAAGTAAATAGTGCATGGTTTTTCCATATAGCAAAATTGTGTGTACCATGAAATGAAGTGAAATGAAATGAAATACGGTTTAATGTTACAAAAAGGTGGTCCTTCAAAGTTTCATGCTAAATGAGCAATGAACCCCAAAGGTTCATCGCATAGAATCCATTTCTCATAAATATCCAGAGTTAATTAGTGCTTGCTTGGGGCTAGGGAAAAAAAAAAAGGTTGGAGAGGGATATGGTGGGAGAGTGGTAATGGTTATGTGGCCTCTTTCAGGGGAGACCATTGTAGGGACAGTCACACAACCTGGCAAATATACTAAAATAATTGAACTATATACCTTTGTAAGTATGACCAAAGTTCTACTTAGTAGGTTATTTTGCTTTATAACACCTCTTTTATATACTGTTTACATTTATAAACATTTTACATAGTTAATCTACGAGGTCAGTTAAAGTGACCACTGTCCCTCCTGAGTTATTGAAGATGATGTCACTCTTCTGGGGAAGCTAAGGCTGTTTGTTTCCTTTCTTGACATAGTCATTTTTCAAGGCTAGCAGTCTCTTAGTTTTCTCAAATTAGTTTATGTGTGGTTTTAAAAAGAAAGCTCTCCCAAATCCTGATACTAGACAGAAACCTTTATAGCATCTACTTTTTTGTTGTTTGCTATAACTTACTATAACATATTTTATTCAAATCTTGGGTCAATCATGATCTCTTCAAGGATATTCCCTGAGTATGCAACAATACAAATTTGTGTATAGTGGTATTTATTTATGTGCTGCCTATTTATTTTTCAAGAAGGTAAATTCCACAAGGTATAAGATGGCTTAGTAATAATCTGGCCTTATTTAGCCATGCACAACTTTCAGCTTTTTTTCTACTTTTATTTTTGTATGTGCTGATTACAGCATCTGTCAAAAATGCTTCAGATAGCACACTCCTCTCCCACGGCCTCTCTTCATCTTCACAGTTTTGCTGTTAGATCAGAACTGAGAGCTGTTTTAGATCAATGTTGTTACATGCCTGGCACTACTAAATATATGGTCATTAGTAGACATAAAATAATTCACAGAAAGCATTCTATACATTGCAATAGTAGGACCCTGTCTCTTCAAGGCTTCCAAGCACATTATTAACAGGGAATAGACAAAACAATGCTATTCTGTATACATAGCCAAAGCTGGCAATTAGCTACCATCCTACTAGAGGCCAAGTGTAAGATGAAAGGATACCAGATTCATTAGATTTTATTTCTTTGTGTAAAGACAGAAATGAACTCCAAAACATTTCAGCCTGTGGATGTTTTTGACAATCATTAAATTCTCCACTGACAGTTCAAATATTCAATTTATCATAGTTGCAAATTATCACTACTTTTTATTAATGGTATCTATTTCTTGACATCTAGAATACCAATTAATAATGAACTCACTGATCAAAACACCTCCTTTCTAACAATCACTAGTGCATAGGCCATCTGAGCATAAAGACTGACAATGCATTCTTTATCCTGGCCATGAACTTTTCTAAGCTATTGTGTCTTAAACTAATCTGTGAAGAAAAATCTTATCCTTTCTGAGCTGGTTGTATTTAAAATAGGGCAAGCATCCTGTTCCTGCTGCTTAGTAACGCAATCTCATTATCTATAACTATGAGCAATGTAGATGCAATACAGGTATTTCTAGGAGTTCTTGGCACTAGTGGACTTATAACTTGTCTGGAAATTTGTAGTTGTATATTACAGTCTTCATAGTAAGACTATTTTATATCTGCATTTATGAAAATGATTAATTTTTTATGCTTCCCACTAAGTCAACATTGGATGGTCTCCAGGTCCAGTTTTTTGGGAGTCTGAAGCTAGGGAATCTATCACTGTTTCAATAATAGAGGCTCATGAAGTTCAAGTTCAGTCCCCAAACACTTGCTATATTTTTAAGGAAGAATCAAGAAAGTACCTCGAATATGTATCGATTACTCATATAAAACTTTTCCTGAGCCTGAGATAGGCCCATATCCCATACCGGTAGTTACCAGGATATGGCCTGGAAGTGTATATTCTTTCTTTCCCAGCACTAGGAACATTTACAATGGATGGTAGAGCTCTTCCCTTGTGCATCACACCTGTGGTCAGAAATGCCAACATGTTGTGGCCCACCCCAAGCCAACAGCTGACTAAGACCAGCACAACACTGAGGTATAATAATTCCTATGTTACTGTAGACTGTCTACTATCAAATGAGACTCATGGACCGAAACTAGCCCTTCTACGCTGGAATATAAGTCCAGAGTACTGTGGCCCTGGATGTTGAGTTCTCTTAGCATCTCTGTACACAAACAGGGCTGGCCCCAGAAAGGGGTCATTAAGAACCATCATGGTTTTTTTTTGATCAGATGAGACTACATTTTCAAAGTAACACTTATTATCCTGTTTTGTGACCAGAAAATAGAATCTTATGCATATTATCCTGACTGAAATTGAAGTAGAACTACATGTAGTCCCCATGGCTATGATTTTTCCTTTCTCAAGTCTCTCACCTCACCCACATTAAAGGACAAAACTGGCTTTTGACCTTGGCAGACACTTTAATTTCCCACAGGGATATCCTCACTGTGTGTGCTAATAAACACAGTTCTATGTCTTGATGTCATACCCTCATCTCTTTCTGCCTCATGTGTCTTTACTATGTCTCAGAAACCTGACAGGTCTCTTACCTGATTTCTTTATCTCTAACAAAGTTAGTCTGGTAGGTGGAAAGCTACTGAACTTGTTTCAGCTCCTCGTTTTCCATTCCTTTGGATGTACTGACACAATATTTTTAAAAGAAGTGTCAAGCAATAGAATTTTAACTTAAAATAGATTTTATTTTCTGAAAAAAGTTAATAATGCATATAATACTTTTACTCTATATTTTGAATATATTATCTGATCCCATAGTTTTGCAAAATACATTTTCTCCTTGTCTGAATCCTGGAGAAACTCTGCCATTATATATTGAGAATTAATCATTTCATTTAGTGTCCCATGATAAATAAATATTGTGCAGTCTGTCTTTAATATAGTATACCAAAACAAAATGAAGCAAAATCAAAGCATTTATTCTAATGGAAGCATTGAGTTCACAACAAAGGAATTATGTAAGTGTAAATACTAGTAGCTGACTTAGTTATAACTATATGCAAATTTTTTGTCTTCCTCTGTTCTTAAGTCAGGAAGCAAACCAGTAATTGTTCATCTTTTACATCTTCTTTAAAGTACAGGGCTAGGGTGTCTGTCAGCTTCCTGCTACTGCAACAAGGTGGCAGAGAAGGGGCTATTGGCCAAGTCCAAGATGCTCAGGTAGCACAATTGTTCTGAGCCCTTGTTAGGATGCCATATCAAGGCAGAAATGTTCCTAAGAACACTCACACCTTGAGAGAAAAGGCAAAAGGAGAGACCATGTTGAATAGCCTAAAGACTACCCACTAGGTTCAACTTCCTAAAGGTCCAGCATACCTGCCCCATTATACCCTTGTAAGCACCCAGTCTTTGTGTTTGGGCTTTAGGGGAAAATTAGCAATATCAGTCCACTTTCCTGGGATAAAGTTTGGCCAGAAGAATGTCAAATATTGTGCATGAGGCTTTATTTCCTGAATTAATGACCTTATCTTTTGAAGGAAAAGAAGGCATTTGTCTGTGACCAGCTTCACTACTCTTCTTACTTCTGTCTCTATCATTAACATGATGATCTGGAAGGCTGCAGGGAGGAGGGATATACACAGCCGAGTAGATGGGTGAACAAAAGCAACAGGGAAGCTGGGTCTGATGATGGCATCTTGAAGAAAGCCAAGAAAGCATGTGCTTTCTACCTTCAGATCTTGGGCTAAAAAGATTAACTATCATTTTGCCTTGATAAATAAAATATATAAAATGTGAAAAGCATAAAAATTAAAACAGATGCAATGATAGAAAAAAAACAGTTCTTTATTTTCTTTCTACCAAGGCACAAAGGTAAACTGAAAAGTTATTAAATTGTACTTTTTTCATTATTTTATTTATTTCTTCACTTTCAATCATGATCCAAGCCCTCCTCTCTTCATTTTCCTAGCCCCACCCTCCCACTCTCCCCCTATTCCCCTTCTCAGAGAAGGGGGACCCCCAACCGCTGAGTACCAACCCTCCCTGGCACATCAAGTGTCATCAGAACTAAGAACATCCTCTCTCACTAATGCTAGACAAGGCAGTGCAAGTAGAGGGAAGGGATCCAGAGGCAGGCAATGAAATCTAAGTCACAGACAGTCCTAGATCCAATTTTGAGGGTACCTATATGAAGACCAAGCTGTATATCTACTTCGTATGTGTAGGAGCCTAGGTCTAGTCCATGCATGTACTTTGGTTGGTGATTCAGTCTCTCTGAGCCCCCATTGGTTTAGTTTAGCTGGCTCTGCAGATCTTCTTCTGATGTCCTTGACCCTAGTTCCTTTAACCCTTCCCCTAACTCTTCTACAAGACTCCCTGAGCTCTACAAATGATCAGAATTGTTCACTGAGGAAAATAAAGATAGTGTAAGCTTCCCATCACTTACATATATTGTGAGCTTTTCTTTAAGTTTGTAAAAAAAAAAAAGAGAGCGAGAGAGAGAATCCTTTTGTCACAGAAACCCAAGTGTGCCAAATATCCTAACAATGGCTTACACAGAACTTTTCACTTTTTAAATATAAACTACCAATATCTATGCATTCAAATCACAGGATAGCAATATCATTTTCTGTGTTTTCTTTTTTTGGTTGAAAATAAGGGGTATGAATAAAAATCACCAGAAAGATACAAGTTTGCATATTGCAGCTACTATTTTGTAAATTGCAACACTAAAGGTCACCATTTAGCTATTGCTACTTTCAAATTGTCATTTCCACAGCCAAGTTAAGAGGTTTATTGTTCTTGAGAAGGAACCTGTAAGATTTGAGACCAGAATAACAACAATTCCAACAACAACTATAACAATTATAACAACAACAAAATAGACAAACAAACAATCGAGAGCAACAATGAAGGGCTTGTGTCTTGAGTGGACCTTGGGCTCAAGCTCTGCAGCCAGTCCCACAACACCCAGAAGAAGCTCCACTTCCAGGCACTCTGACACTCTCAGGATCAGAGGAGAGGAGGACCCAACATCTCTCACAACACAGGGAGTAACTGGGACCAGCGGGACCAGGCACACAGGAACTCTACCAGCAGAGTGGCTCAGGTTCCTTCCAGTCTCTCTGGGCTGGTGTCCTGAGCAGACCTTGGGCCCAGGCTCCACAGCTGGTCTCACAACACCCAGAGGAAGCTGCTGCACTCCCAGGTGCTCTAACAAGCCCAGGGTCACAGGATCCCAGAATCACAGGATCACAGATATAGCCTGACTCTGAGGAGTTTTAATACAACCAGAATCACAGGAAGGACTGACTCCAGTCAGATTTAGCAAGGGCAGGTAGCACTAGAGATAACCAGATGGCAGGGGGCAAGCATAAGAAAATAAACAACACAAACCAAGATTACTTGTCATCATCAGAACCCAATTCTCCCACCATAGCAACTCCTGGACACACCATCACACTGAAAACACAAGATTCAGATCTAAAATCACATATCATGATGATGATACAGGACCTTGAGAAAGACATAAATAGCACCCTCAAAGAGATACAGGAGAACACAGGTAAAGAGCTAGAAGCTCTTAAAGAGGAAACACAAAAATCCCTTAAAGAACTACAGGAAAACACAATCAAACAGGTGAAGGAAGGGAGCAAAACCATCCAGAATCTAAAAATGGAAATAGAAACAATAAAGAAATCAGAAAGAGAGACAACCCTGGAGATACAAAACCTAGGAAAGAAATCAGGAGTCATAGATGCAAGCATTACCAACAGAATACAAGAGATAGAAGAGAGATTCTCAGGGACAGAAGACACCATAGAAAACATTGACACAACAGTCAAAGAAAATGCAAAAAGAAAAAAGCTCCTAACTCAAAACATCCAGGAAATCCAGGACGCAATGAGAAGACCAAACCTAAGGATAATAAGTATAGAAGAGAGTGAAGACTCCCAATGTAATGAGCCAGTAAATATCTTTAACAAAATTATAGAAGAAAACTTCCCTAACCTAAAGAAAGAGATGCCCATGAACATACAAGAAGCCTACAGAACTCCAAATAGACTGGACCAGAAAAGAAATTCCTCTCGTCACATAATAATCAAAACCCCAAATGCACTAAACAAAGAAGGAATTTTTTAAAAGCAGTAAGGGAAAAAAGGCAAGTAACATATAAAGGCAGGCCTATCAGAATTACGGCAGATTTCTCACCAGAGACTATGAAAGCTAGAGGATCCTGGGCAGATGTCATACAGACCGTACAAGAACATAAATGCCAGCCCAGGGTACTGTACCCAGCAAAACTCTCAATTACTATAGATGGAGAAAACAAGATATTCCATGACAAAACAAAATTTACACAGTATCTTTCCACAAATCCAGCTCTATAAAGGATAATAGATGGAAGACATCAACATAAGAAGCAAAACTACACCCTAGAAGAAGCAAGAAAGTAGTCTTTCAACAAATCCACACAAATCTAATTCCACCTCTTACAAGAAAAACAACAGGAAATTACAATTACCTTTTCTTAATATCTTAATATGAAAATTAATACTACCAACATATCCTATTTGATTGAAATCCAAAAATATGAGGAATTAGAAATTTGTTGATTGTCATCCAATGGTCTCTCTAATTT
>NW_022196910.1:33543332-33551862 GCF_008632895.1 Mastomys coucha | reverse complement strand
TTTTATTGTTATAATATTTTATAAATTTTAAGGAATATGACAAAAAAAGATATTATAGGTATTGAAGAAGGGGTCTCAGGGAGGAGTTAAGCTACAAAAGGGAAACAAGAATGTCATTTAATTCCATTTACTTAAAATATGTTTTTAAATGTTAACAAATTCAGACAAATTGAAATCATGTAACTTTTCTCATCATAATGCAATAAAAGTTAAAAAAAATAAAGAAAAAAAGAGAAAAAAAAAAAAGGGCAATGATGAAAACCTAGTTCTATGGAAAGAGGAAACATTACCAGGATGCTTGACTTCCAGTTTGTTCAGGATAAAAAAGGACACAGTCATGAGCTGGGAAGAAGTTCATTTCTTCTGCAATGGCTACATGTTACCTGTGTTTGTTCTTACTAGAAAACAGCATAAATATAAACCAGTTTGTATCTATTCCAGGAAGTTATGGGAGCAGAGCAGAGAGAGGAAATGTGATTAAATTTAGTTGATTTTTCTTTTATAAGTTTTGGTGAGGAAAGAAAAGACAATTTGGATTATAACATCTTTTTTGATTATTTTATTTATTTACATTTCAAATGTTGTCCCCCTTCCCAGTCTCCCCTCTGCAAACCCCTACCCCATCCCAACATTAAACTCTCTCATAAGTTCTATCCCTGATTGCATATATCATAATACATCCATGGTAGTAGACAGAAGATATATTTAGAAAAGGAAGCTGAAGTTCAAGACCACCAAAATCCTTTCAGGAAGGAAGGGGCCCTAGAAAGCATCTTAGGATATAGAATCTGAATTTCTTTGTTCAATAGAATTGGCCACTCAAACTGGGGATCATTTAAGAGGAGCACCACAAAAGGCCTGAGATAAAATGAGATGGAGTCACTTACAAAATGTATGTAACCTGGGAATTTTACAGGTCAATGATTTCAGATTTAATGTTTAGTAGAATTAACCTATTGGCAAACAAAGCCAGAAACCATCAATTTAAAGCAAGTTCTCTATGCATCTCTCTGCCTGCCTGCTCTGTATTTCTACCTATGATCTTTTTTATCTGTCCATAAAAATACCTGTGAAATGTTACATACTACTGTAATTAGGGCTATGATTTCATTGATGACTTCTCCCTGTGTAGACTTTAGATCCTTTTAAAAAAAATAATTTCCTAAGTCACTATTTAGCTTACACTTCTGTTTTCTGATGCAATAAAACATGTCTCTTTCTCAGAACTCAGTCAATCTTACAAGTTGGTAAGCTGTCACAGGGAACAGTATGAGAAACTATGCCTACAAAAGGCAATCTAGCCGAAACAGGACAATGCACAGGAGTAGACTGATCCTCACATGTACACTTCTCAATCCAAAGCAAACACATCCCAAACCTAACTTCTCTTCTGCTGGAGCTCACAATGCCAACACACACCAACATTTTATCTAAGATGTAATAAAAGTATTGTTGTATAAAACAAAGTAATTTTAACTGATTGCAATTAAATATTAACTTTCTTTAATAGAAATTCAATTAAACAGATGTAAACTCAGACTGATGTGAGGAATCAAGGAAGTGACCTGACCCGTGGGTCTCAGTAATTCGGGGGACACGAGGAGGGTCACAACCTGAAAATAAAGAATGGGCGAGAGAGAAGACAGGACTCAAGGAAGCATTGCTTGTCAAGAGCCGTTTACTAAAAGCAGAAGCTCAAATTTAAAACAAGGTTTTGGGAGGGTGGGGGACAGGAGGGAGTACAGTGAAGAATTACAAGATCTTCTGGGGTGGAACCCCAAGGACAACAGGTAGGGAGGAAACGGTTGGGGAGGTAACAGTTTCTCAGAAGTCAAGGTACACTAAACACGCTTCTCTCAGGGCCAAGCAGGAAACTTATGGTTGCCAGGCAGAATATTTGTCTCTGGGTTCTAGTCAGGTGGAGGCAGGTCAGCCAAGGGCCATTTGGTTCCCAACAAGGAAGGATTATTGGTTCTCATGTCTTCTATTGGAATGGTTCTATTGGAACCATTGAGGCTCACAGATTATATCTTTGATTTTTGTTTATGTTATATATTAATTACAATAAAAGAAAGTAATAGCATTACCCAGGTGATTGCATAGTTTGTTAATTTTACAAGTATCTCTTTAATTTGTTTTCTGAGGGTTCATCTTCCTGTTATATAGGTAATAAAGAAAAACAGAGAAACCATTCATATAAACAAAAAGTCCATGAGTCCTATAAGTGAACAGAAACGTATCAGTGTTTGAGTTAATAACTGCACACACACACACACACACAAACACACACAAACACACACACACACACACACACACACACACACACACACACACACACTCATCTTTTTAAGCTATCTAGAAATCTATCTGTATGACCAAAGACATTGTGAAGTATCAAATGGGCATTTCTCCTTTGTAAGCCCACAGACTAGGTAATGTACTTGAAACATTTACATCTCAAAAAAAAGCAAGACAAAAAATATTTTACTATAATGAAGAAGATTAAGGAAAAGGAAACTGGTCACTATGTGCTAAAATATTATGATCATTAATCTCAGTATGTGACCATTGATCATTACTTATACTGAATATCTACCTATACTTATCATTAAAATTATGTCATAAAATGCTAATATTGTCAACATGAGCCAGGGAGGCAGAACAACAGTAAAGGTCACTTGCTGGAGAGCCTGGCAACCCCTGACTACTCACACAAAATCTTGGATTCATTACATGAGACTTAAAGTATATTTCAGTTCATATTTCACTTAACCAATAAGTATTGAAACTCTAGTTCAAGAAAAGTAAGTGATTTACTTAATTGTAACTCAGAAACAAAACAATAAAAATAATATACTCAATTCAAATGGAATATCATTTATTAGAAATGGAATTTGATTTTGATTTTATATTTGAGATTGTGTAACATATAAACAAAAGGGTGGTTCCTGAACAGAACACTAATAGTGCTGGCACTAAGAACAACGATTAATAAATGGGACCTCATGAAAACTTATGTAAAGCAAAGAACACTATTACTAGAACAAAATGGCACCCTACAGATTGGGAAAAAATTCTTTACCAATCCCATATCTGACAGAGGGATGATATCCAAAATATGTAAAGAACTCAGGAAATCAGCATCAACAAACCAAATAATCCAATTAAAAATGGGGTACTGATCTAAACACAAGTCCCACCAAAGGATTCTCAAATGGATGAGAATCACTTACAGAAATGTTCAACATACTTAGTCATCAGGGAAATGCAAATCAACATGACTCTGAAATTCCATTTTACATCTGTCAGAATGTCTAAGATCAATACAAGTGTCAGCTCATGTTGGAGAGGATGTGGAGCAAGGGAAACACTCCTTCACTGCTGGTCAGATTGCAAATTTGTATAGCTCCTAAGGAAATCAATATGGCATTTTATCAGAAAACTAGGCAAAGTTGGGGAGTCCTCAGGAAGAATTGTAGTAGCCAGAGGGGTCAAGGATACCACAGGAAAACCCACTAAAATCAACCTTCCTGGGCTCATAGGGCCTCACAGAGTCTGAACCAACAACCAGGGAGCCTGAATAGGACTGACTAATCTTTATATATAAATATTTTAATATGTATATATATTTATATATTTATGTACATATATATATATATATATATATATATATGTTACAGCTGGGTAGACTCGTCTTTAGGAACCCCTAACAGTGGGAACAGAGGCTGCTTATGATTCTTGTCTGCTTTAGGAACCCTTTTTGTCCTGATGGATTCTCTCATTCAGCCTCAATACAAGGAGAGGTGCCTAGTCTTCCTGCAACTTGATATGTCATGGTTGGTTGATATCCATGGGATGTCAGCCCTTTTCTGAAGAGAACTAGAGGAGTGGATAGGTAGAGCATAAGAGAGCATAAGGGCGGTGGAGTGGGGAGAGGGACAGCAAGGAGAGGACAGAGGGGAGGCTGTAGAACTGCAGTCAGGATGGAGAGACAGAGACAGAGAGAGACAGAGATACACAGAGAGATAGAATATGTCAACATATTAAGCCTGGGCAGTAAAGACATACTAATTATGTACGTGTATTTTTTTAATCTGTGCATCATCAGAATAGTGAAAACAGAAAGAAAAATTATTTAAATTTCTTATCTGTTAGTGGACTAGAGTTTATATTGTCACACAGGCCTGTGAAAACAAACTTTTTTTTTATAGGAATGAAGTTATCTTGTGTTAGTCCAGACATCATTTAGGTCAAAATGTATGCCTTTTTGTTTTCTCTCCTCAAAATAATGATAAACTTTGAGGGTTTTAAGCTGAACATTATGTTGTATAAACAGAAAGATTTTCCTCTACAATTGCATTTAAAATAGTACAGTAGAATCCATATGAGAAAAATAGATAAATCAGTTTGGAATTGGGTATACAGAAAAAAAGATATCAGGAGTAGATTATAACTTGGGAACTTGAAGTAAATGGGTCTAACAGTCGAATTCACTCAAGGACTGCTTATTAAAGAAACTAATTAAAAAGGTGAGAAGGTCATAATTTTCACTCAAAGGATTCCTTATAGAAAAAACTGGGGCAGTAAGCAGCTGCCATCCTTTCCACAAATCCTCAGCTGGGGGTTGCTTTTGTCCCAAACCAGTTAGATATCATAGAACAGAATAGCTTGCTAAAGTACTCAATACAGAGTCTTTCCCCAGAAGACTATAAATCCAAAAGGACACACCACAGACGTTCCACAAAAATCCAGACTTTGTTTTTTTAGCATACAGTCCTGTGTCTCTATCCCAGGTGACAGATGTAAAGTTTACAAATACCCAGGAAGTCCCACAGCATGTCAGTTCAGTCTCAATGTCTTTCTGAACTCTACAGAACCAAAGACAGCCATTGGTCTTACAATGAAGTAAAAAGATTAGCTTTGCATGACTGCAAAGTCTCTACTTCTGTAGTTCATTGGACATTCTAGACTGAGAAAACAGATCCTTTAATCTATAACCTGTTACTTCCTATAATTCCTTCTGTCTGTCACTGACCAAGCCCCTTCCTGTAGGCTTGGAAAGCTTGCTTCCCCAGAGTTCCATTGATTCAGATGAGGAAGCTCTCAGTGAATTTGCTGTTTTCTTTGTAACAGACTTTCAGATCTGTTGACATTGAAGTAGTAGATTTAACTTCGAGCTACTTAGAATTGTATCTATTTTTAATTTGAAGAAATATTCTTGCTTTGGTCCGTGGGACTCCTATCTATTTCTCAATCTTGGATGTGAAATTACCTTTTCTTATTAATGAACAGGAAGGAAACTCCTCAAAGGGAGACTACCTTCACAGTTAACACTTGCTTCCCATGACTAAGTATGCTAAGAAAACGGGAGGCAGATGGATAATCACGTGTCTCAGTTTCCCAACAATCATATGAGCAGACTGTCCTTAAATCCCATTAGTAAGCTTCTGCTGCCAGAAATGCCACACATTCTCAAAAGAGGCAATACCGCCCCCTAGTGGCGGAAATTGGATTTGGGGTATATAAATTTCTGTTTTTTACAAGACCAAGTAGGGAAATAACACTTAAACTCTTTAGGAGAAACAAGTTGATAGACATATTTTTCCTTTATTAGGTCAGAGTCCAGGGATCACTCAGTTAAAAGACTGTTTAAGGATATGAGTGTGAAGAACACCACAGAGAGTAATGTAGCAACCTCAGGCTGTTAGTGAGGGCTGTTTCCATCTCTAGGCCAAAAAAAAATACCAGAAGAGAGAGTAGTTATTGGAACTCAGAGGCAAGCAGTCATGTATTAAGAACTAATTTGAGAAACTGAAATTCCTGTTGCTAGCAATTAAAAGCCTTTGGAGGACAACAACAACCCAGAGCTATCAAATCCCCCAATCTCCTTTTTCCACATATTCTGACCTGGCTCACTGATTCTCACCTCAGGGAAAGAGGAAGCGATGACATCATCTACTCAGGCCACTTCCTATGATAGAAAGCCAAGTAGAAAATGGATTCTGGATAAAGAGTAGTCATTCAACGCAATGCCTTGTAGAGATATCCACAAGAAGGGAACGTTTACAACTTTTTCTCTGTGTAGTCATTGTGATGATGTTGAAGATCTCTAAAGTGAATGTGGAACAGCACACAGAACCCAAGGATGGCAGGATAAAAAGACTCAACCCAAAGTACCTAGCCTTGAATGAAGAGGTATGGACCCATGGGCCAAGAAATGTGAATGACTTCCAGAAATAAGGATAAGAAAAAAGAAAACATTTTGTTCTGTATGTCTCCAGAAGAAGTCTATTCCAGAAACTCCCAGTGAGGGTTTGTTGTTGTTGCTGTTGTTGTTTTATTTTGTTTTGTTTTTTCTGTTTTTTTTTCTGAGTCCTTAACAATAAGATAATAAGTTTTTGTTTGTTTTATTTTAGTATAAATTGTTACAACAGCAATAAGTTAGAAACTAGTACAGTCTCTTTGTTCTGAGAATCTCCATTTAGGACCTGCTTTCTATTGCCTTCTGAGTTCTCTATGATGATAAATTTCTATGATAAATACACAGAAAGTGGATTCTTTACATATTCAGTGTTTCCTCCTGCCAGTTTTTAAGCTGTGCCTTTAAAAGGCTGACTAACAACCTATAAGGCTGTTGGCTTCTATGTGTTGTCATTCTTAGACTAATTGACAGATCCGATAATCATATTTTCCCCCAAACTCCTCCATTTTTTCTCTCTCAAGTGTGTTAGGTGGAATACCATGCCCATAGATTGGTTTTCAAAAACACTTGAATAAATATGTCTAGAAAGATATTAAACTCACATCCATTAAATCTATCAGCCTTTGTGAGAGAATAGGAAGTTATGAAGTAATTCATTTACTTCTAAATACCTACCTATTCTCAAGCAATAATCTGGCATTTGGATTAGTGTGTTATAGCCTTAACATTTGGAATCTGAGGATCATAGTTCAACATCAGACAAAGTAAGAACAACCATGAAATTGAACTTAATTCTGCATTTTGGCCACTTACTTTAAATATTTTCCTCAGTATTTTATTTCTGAGATATCCAGTAAAGAAAACTAACATACCTAAGCCATTTTTTCTAATTCCTTGTTCCATACCAAATGATACTATATTTTTCTAGTATAAAATAAACACTAAAAATCCCACTTTGTCCTATCTGCTTATGTCTTATACCCTCAGATCTCTTCTGTCCATCTTTTGACATCTGTGAATCTGAGCAGTACACAGAGCAATAACCATTGCTTGCTATCTGCAGTATTCATACCCCACATTATCTAATTGTGACATTCCCAAATCCCATGCTGAAATAAACAGGTCATAATACTGAGAGATGCCTTTCAGAGGTGGTTGATTAGGGTGACTTCCTCTTGGGTGAGATTAGTGTACTTACTATGGAGCCTTAGGAAGTGGGGCCCTTCTCTTCCTCATCTTCTCTCTGATGACAAAGGACTGGTATCTTCTTTTGATATCTTCTTTTTTTTTTTTTTTTGATATGTCAGTATCATAATTCTGATACCAAGCTCTATTGGAAATGAGTAGAAAGTGTTGCACAAGATACCAATATGCTAGTTCTTGATCTTAAAACTTCTCAGGACTCTAAAAGAGTAAGTTTTCTTTATAAGTTATCCAGTCTGTTATGTTTTATTAAAGTACCAGAAACAGACTTAAGTAATTTCCTGAAACCATCTCTTGGTTTACTGTGTCACAGTGATGTTATGTCAGTCAGTGTACTTAGTCAGTGTGCCTTTGTGTAGAATACCTTCATGGCCTAAATCTGCTTGTACTATAGAAGAATAAATTGTATGAATGATCTAATAACTCTGAGACTGAATTTTGACTATTACTCATCTCTGAAAAGCACTCACTACTTATGACTCTTTTATGACTGAAATGAATTAATTTTTAAATGCATTTGTGAAACTCATGACCAGATGCCATATTCTTGATCACTTGCCCTGACAGTGATAGCATGCTCAAAAAAAAATAATAATAATCATACATGGGTTTTTAGACTCAGTGGGATTGTACAAGTCATACTGTCATTGAGCCCTGAGATCGCACTTGAATAAGAAGATAAAAACAAACAAACATGACAATGGATAGGGCGTCTGGATAGTGGAGTCTATTCAGATTCTATATGGGATAATTTTGTAACTATTGGTGAAAAAAGACATAAGTAATGTCTAGCAAAGTGTAAGAAAGTTGACAGGTTATGTTGTAGATGTAAACTCAAATGAAAAAGAGGATGAATAGTAGATGAAATCTAAAATAAACTCCAGGTCATCTCACTGTGATTTTAATTTACATTCCCAATCATCCCTTAGAGAAACATATATATATATAAATAATCAAACACTTTATAAGACTATGATTTTAAAATGACATGTTTTCTTTTTTCTTTCTTTCCTTCCATCTTTCTTTTTTTTATTTTTTTTATTTTTTTATTATTATTATTTTTATTAGATATTTTCTTTATTTACATGTAAATTTCTCCCTTCCCAGGTTCCCCTCTAAAAAACA
>NW_022196910.1:33509877-33537172 GCF_008632895.1 Mastomys coucha | reverse complement strand
TCTGATGAAGCCAAGTAGTCTTGGTTTCTGTTGGTAGGATTCTTGCGTTTGCCTTTCACCATCTCTTCTTGATTTTTGGTGTTAGATGTTCTGAGTGACTCTAACCAGAGCTTGTCCTGTCCCTGATGCCCTGCAAGACCCCTGAGACTAATGGGGCCTGTGCCTCCCAGCTGGCTGCTCCCAGCTTAGAAACTCACAGGAGAGAAGATGGCAGCTCTCACTGAAGACTCCGGGTCAAGGCGGTCCCTGGAGGCAGGCCCTCCACCTGCAGGGAAGGGCAGCTAAGTTCGCTGATCCACCTCTGTTACTTGGAAGCTGAGATTATCCTGTCCCTGCCACCCTGTGTCTCCCCTGCGACTCGTGGGGCCCGTGCCCCCTGGTCAGCTGCTCCCGGCTTAGGAACTCCCTGGAGAGAAGATGGCCCCTTCCATCTTTCTTAGAGATGTCCAATTATGATATTTAAGTTATGATTCAATTCTTATTCTATGAAAAAATAAAAAGATAGTTTGAGTCAGAAAAATAGAAACCATTTTCTTTACTAGTTATATTTTTAGATTGTTGCTGGTATTGAGTCACATAAAATGTTAAACATTGAAGCATGTCTTTGAAACTTGGAATTTTCCTTTAAAATATACATAGTTAAAATATAGATATTAAATTTCTTAAGCATTTAAAATTATATGTTTTCTTGTACTTACTATAATTTGCTTTTTCTATATTGATTGAATAATTGTGTGTGACAACACTGATAAATTATAGAATTTTGATATATATTCTGAAGCATTCTTTCTTTTGCTTGAAGTCTGTAGAAATTATAATGGGATTACTTTAAATGTTTTTTTAAATTTAATCATTCAAGTAACTAACTTGAAGTTTTGTAAAATAGTCACATAAAAGAAAAACTGCCAAATGAGAAATGACCCATGTCTGGTTCTCCCAGATCAAATGACATCACATGAAGCAACATAAACAATTAGGCTTTTCATGCAGGATTAAATCAATATGACTAAAAATGCATTAATATTCTGTGGTGGGCTGAAAACAACACTAGAAATAAAATCAGAACATTTTCATTAATGATTCTGGATATGCTGCATAATAGTTCCAAGAACACAAGTCTGAGAAACATTTAGTCAGTGCTGCTTTTTCATGAAAATGGAATATTAATAGTTCTGACAATACAAGGAACATGATGATCAAGCAGAGACAAAATTGACCCAAGACTTGTATAAAAGGTACTTTATGCTTCATAGAAATGATGGTGGATGACAGAGGTGGATAGATAGATATACAGAGGATTTATAAATGGCAGGTGTTTAATTTGAACTTGGTAGAAAAAAAAAGGTGAATTTGTTTTTAATAATACACACTTATAGGAGACCAACACTGAAATAAAAGCAGGAAACTAATCTAAACTACAATAACGCAGATGCATTGTGCAAGATTAATGTAGAGTGAAATACAGCATCCATTAAGTATGCAATTAACATTTTGCTGAAGGACAGGTAATAGGAAGGAAGTCAGTGGTAGTAGATAGGGGAATATTGGTTTTCTCTGGAAGATGATGCAGTACAGCACCAGAGAAGTTTCTGGACTTTGATATCTCTTTCCATGTAGTGGTTACACAGATACATTAACATGGAGATGTTCATATGTGAAAACTTTCCCAGCCACTTACAGTTATCTTAATGTCAAACCATCATCACTGGATAGGCATTAAATTAATATAATAATTATTAATGCATCTCAGTTTAGAAAATAAACACACACAATCAGCATATACACAAGAAAAATAGGCAGTAGATGTGATGGAAATGCTTTCAAAATATGGATGAGAAAGCAATTCCTGCCTCTATGGTAAGCCCATATGGAAAGTAGCTAAAACCCCCTTCTTACCAAATGTTTTATATATTCAACTGAGAGTGTGCAAATTAAGTAAACAGCAAATTATGTTATGTTTATGATCATGCATAATGACCAATTGTTTCTTCATGCTTCAGGAATTTTTGTTGACTCTTTTTTAAATTCTTGAACTAACATGATAAAATCACTTTGGAAATTACATTTTTTTTTAAAAAAAAATGTGCTTCCTTCTTAAGCAATTGGTAATTTTATCCTGTAACATTAACATTCTTAAATGGTTTCATCCTTTTCTTTCAAAAATGAAACAGATAGTTGTTAACCAGCATTTGGTTTTCAAATGAAAAAGGAACACAAAATTAATTTTTTGGCAACCTATATTTTCCAAAGTACTATAATTCCCATATCGAGCCCCATGATTGACAGCACTTGAGCAATGCTTATAGTAGTTTATTTCATTGCATCCTTAATGTTGTAATTCTGATTGGCTTCTAGTTAAATCACGACTGAATGAATTTAAAATAATACATATAACAATTGAGCCTACCATCTTCTGGACAGCTAAACATATGAACTCACAGCAGCCATGACAGCATACACAAGTCCAGATCTAAGCATGGAGGGGCCGATGGGCACAAATTCCATCCCTAGCCAAATACTTACAGACACTTGTCTTGGATTAGTTTCCTTTGCTGTGATGAAACACTATGACTAAAAAGCAAGCTGGGGAGGAAAGGGTTTATTAAGATTACACTTCCATATCATAGTCTATCATTGGAGGAAGTCAGGACAGGCACTCAAGCAGGGCTGGAACCTGGAGGCAGAGAACATAGAGGACTGATGCTTACAGGATTGCTTCTCATGGCTTGCTCAGCCTGCTTTGTTATAGAACTCAGAATCACCAACCCAGGGATGGCACTGTCCACAATGGGCCAAGCCCTCCCTCATTGATCACTAATTGAGAAGATGCCTTACAGCTGGGTCACATGGAGTTATTTCCTCATCTGAGGCTCCTACATCTTACAGTCTAGCTTGTATCAAGTTGACACACAAAACCAGCCAGTACAACACTTGTTAGCTTCTGGGAAAGTCTCAATTTTCTACATTTTTCTTAATAACGTATCATGCTCCAGTTGACGGCCATACATTCAAACTATTTTGGTACTGCAAATTGAATTTGATGAGAAACAAGCAAACAGAACAGACACAAGATTGCATGAAAAGAGAAGAGGGAATAGATCTGGGAGGAGTTGGGGAGAGGGGGTGACTATGATCAAAACTCATGAAATCCTCAAGTAATTCAAAGACATTAAAAAATTAGAACCTATGAGTCAAAGTAAAATTGAAAGAAAATATTAAGTTGTACAAAATTACTCTTATTTTTCTTTAAATTTATAGAAGAAACTCAATATCATAATGTCGATTTTCAAGGGAAATGTGTTGAACTTTTAAATTATATATACAATATGTATCGCAATGCAGCTTCGTGGCTCAGTGTATTATCCTCTTCTTTCTATTTTCTTTAATTATTTTATTTATTCTCTTACATTCCAGTCACTGCCCTCCTTTCTCCCTCTCCTCCCAGTCCCACTTTCACAAATCCTCATTACCTCCTCCTCTGGGGAAACCCCTCTTAGGTAGCACCCTGCTTGGGACATCAAGTTGTATCAGGACTAAGTGCATCCTTCTCCACTACAGCCCAACCAGGCAGGTCAGCTAGGGGAAGGGGATCCAACAGGATCAGAGAGTCAGAGACAGTTCCCATTCCAATTGTTAGCAGACACACATGAAGACCAAGCTGCCCATCTGCTACAAATGTGTAGCATATCTAGGACCACTCCTTGCATGCTCTTTGGTTGGTGGTTCCAGTCTCTGAGAGCCCCAGTGGGCCCAGGTTAATTGTAGGTCTTCTCGTGGTGTCGTTGACCCCTCCGGCTTACCCAACCCTATCTCCTGCTCCACCACAAGACTCACTGATTGATATTTGGTTGTGGTCTCTCCATTGTTTCCATCGGCTGCTGGAAGAAGTCTCTCAGAAGACAGTGATACTAGAATCTTCTCTGTAAGCATAGCAGAATACCATTAATAGTGGCAGGGGTTGGTTCTCTCCAATAGGATGGATCTCAAATTGGGTCACTCAGGCTAGTCCCAGAGATGCATCTCTCAGATTTCAGTTCTTTTTTCCAGCCCTCTTCTACTTCCCTTCTCTCTACACATGAACCCCATCCCTACTCCCCTCTTCAGCCCCTTCTGTCACCCAGCTCCTTCTTTCCATCCACCTCTGATGTCTATTTTATTTTTCACATACTGATAAGTGGACGTTAGCCATAAAGTACAGGATAAACATCCATAGACCCAAAGAAACCAAGGAATAAGGAGGGTGAAAGGGAGGAGGGCTCCTCTCTTTTTACAGCATTATTGAAATCTAGTTGTTACATAATTGCACATATTTAATAGACACAACCAGGTAAAAATATTTATATATTCAGTTTAAAAGATTATAATTGTTTTTTCTTTGCAAACATTAGAAATATTTAGTGTTATTATGCATGGAGTGAAGAGAAGAATAAGCAATAATATATTTTATAATTCATAAATTACTTTAAAGGTGATAAATTATATTTCAATAACAGAAGCAACCTGATTGAATTTAGAAAATAACAAACAACTGGAATGTAATTAAAATATGTTTAGAAGAATTAGCAAATCTGTAAAATATCCTATCTATACTTTTAACTGAGAACTTATTTGACTGTAAAAAGCTATGTCAACCTAAGTATATTTAGACCATGGCTTGCATTAGCATACTGGGTGATCTGCTGCTGTCTCAAAAAAAATTTTTTTTTTAAAAATAAAAGTTAAAAAAAAAACTTTCTTCAAAACAGTACATAAAGTGAATGCAAAGGTCAATTGTATGTATGTGTTAAATTTCAAAATAATCAATTTCTTGACCATCATTTGGCTAGCAATAGTAAAAGTATGCAAAGAGCTAAAAAAAAAAAAAACACATATCATTTCATTCCTATGTGTTCATGCCATTCATCAGTAAACATCAAAAAATTTAATTTAAATTCATTTACATACACACCATTATGCCTTTGTATGGTTTTTTCCTTCTGGGTACAGTCTAAAATTATTTTTAGCTGTGTCACAGTGACCAACGATTCAAATCCCTTTTAGTATTTGGTAGTTTTGACGTGTATTCTAAGATACTTCACAATATGTCTCAAAATAATAAGTTTAAAGACTTTAAGGGATGTTTCATTAAAACAAAACAGAAGTTATTCTTATCAAATATACTTAGAAAATTCCAAGAAAAATAAAAGAAAAACTGTTTAAAGTGCTTTTCTTATGTTCTTTTGTTTTTCTAAGACAGGGTTTCATGTTTCTCTTGATATCCCTGGCTATCCTGTAGCTCACTCGCTCTATAGACTATTCTTGCTTCAAACTTAAGAGATCTGCCTGCTTCTGCCTCCTGAATGCTGGGATCAAGGTGTATGGCACTGGCATCCACTTTAAAGCTTTTTAACAATCTAACAGTTAATAATGAATCTTAAAAATAAGAGAAATTAGGTAAGTGTATATTTTAGAATAAGAAAACTATATATCAGAGACATTTGAAAGGATGGCAGAGGCACACTGATAATTTAATGTAGTGTTCTAATTCCTACAACTAAAACCAATGCAGCCTGCCCTAACTGCTAACATGCATTTGCCTAATGTTTACATGAAATGGTTTTAAGACTTGGTTTCTCTTTTCCTTGATGTAACTGAAGAAATTGAAGCCATCTTTGTAAACTTAACTCTTACCGTAAGTAAGGCAGTATATGTTTGCGTCCCTTACACCCACACTTTACAGACAGCTATCCTGTCATAAGTATGTCTTCTTCTGTCTTTCCTTGTTAGACGGTGTTTTTTATTACTGCCTTGCAATACATACAATGCCTCAGGCATAGTAGGTGTTTGGTTGTTACTAGTGAAATAAATGAATATAGTCATTACAGAGTTCTGATTTTGAGATAAGAGAAATCCAACTCAGGGTTAGAAACCATTCTTGATTAAAGAACAATATATTCTTTTCTCTTTAGTTGTTATCATTTTCTTATTAAATAAAGTGAATTTGCAAAGAGACTTATTTAGTGCTTAAATTGTTTTTTTTTTTTTCTGTGATTTTTAGCTATTCACCAGAAATTTAGTATGGTCACTATCTCAAAAAGTTTGTTAACACAAATGGACATTACAAGGCACATATTGAATTTTATTCAACTGGAATTACCTAATAAGAAAATCAGATACAAATTTTATTAAATTATGTTCTCGTATTTGTGGAACAAAGATTGACAATCAAATAGACCTTTGTTTTCAAACATACAAAACAAAATGGAATTTGTAAATATTAGCATGAAGTGATTATGTTATTGTTTTTATCTCAAACTGGGAGAATTTTAAAGAAACAAATCTCTAGCACAGATTAATTAACGTAATAAGTATGATAATGATTTATAAACTCATTTTATTTGTTTATTTATTTATCATTTTTTTACTTATTTTAAGCTCCAGATTTACTCCCCTCCCGGTCTACCCTCAAAGTGTTCCACATCCCATACCTCCTTCCCTGCCCCCCCCCCCCGTCTCCTCGACGATGTCCCCATTCCCCCACCTCCACCCCACCAGATCTGCCTAGGGCCTCCAGTCTCTTGAGGGTTAGATTCATCTTCTCTGACTAAACCCAGACCCAGCAGTACTCTACTATATATGTGTCGAGAACCTCCTATCAGCTGGTGTATGCTGCCTGGTTGGTGGACCAGTGTCTGAGAGATCTCGGGGGTCCAAGTTAATTGAGACTGCTGGTCTTCCTACAGGGTCGCCCTCCTCCTCAGCTTCTTCCAGCTTTCCCCTAATTCAACAACAGGGGTCAGTAGCTTATGTCCATTGGTTGGGTGCAAATACTTGCCTTTGACTCAGCTGCTTGTTGGGTCTTCCAGAGGGCAGTCATGATGTCTCTTTTTGCGAGTGCTCCATAGTTATAAACTAATTTATAAAATATCCATAATTAAATAAAATTGTTTTCCAATATAGCACTAAAACTCTGAAGTTCAGTTTTACAGTGTGCAGTGACCAAATAAAATATAATACAATCCTAATGTTAGAGTCCAAGAATCACTGAAGAATAACCCAGTTTCAAATAGTACGCAAAAGCGGAGCGCATTTATTCAGCTGAATTTCCTGCATGCAGAGTTCTCCCCATTTGGCAATTGAGACTTCTGGTGGACTTGAAGGCCCAGCCTTTATTGTCAGTGAGGGGAATTTCAGGGGGGTATGTGTACTTTTTCCTGATTGATTAGCTCTATCCTTAGGGTTCTGACTACAATTGGTTAGGCTTGGAGACCTTCCAGGGGGGTCCATTACTCATTCCAGCTACCCACTCTTACTTCAGGCCAGATGATTCTTCTCAGATTGGGTGCCCGCGACTGTGGACTGAGGTTAAGTGACCACAGGTTCCTGGATCCAGGTTCTCATTTCTGGGAAACAGAAACTTAGCCATAGTCTCCCAAATTGCCAGTTTTCAGCCTGTCCTGGAGTCAGCCTGGCTCTTGTAGAATCAGTCCTCTCAGGAACAACAACAACAACAAAAAAAAAACCACTAAGGATTTATAATAGCGTTGTTTTAATAATTAATTCAAAGCAGGAAGTTAAAAGATCTCCAACAAAAAGAAAATCGGTAAGTAAAACTTGACACATATTCACAATAGGATTCTGAAATTCAATGAGAATTAATTATGTTAATAGATGTGACTAAAATAATTCTTTGATAAGAAGCCACATACAGGCAAAAGTGGCGGAACGAATCAACAGAAGGATCAGTTGGAACATGTGAAGCTTGTCCCTTTCTTATAGCTCTTTGGTTTCTGATTTTGCTCCAATTAAAATTTATTAATCCCTAAACATGTAGTTAGTTTATAATTCTGTACTAAAAATGTACTGTAACAGATATTCTTAAACTAATATTTTAATTGCTAGTAAATTTCACCATCAAATTATTATTATGGATAAATATTCATAAATATGTGTATGTATATGTGTGCTCATGTGTGTATGGGCACAACGTGCAAAGTGGGTTCAAAGCACACATTTGTATGAGCAGAGAAGTCCATGTCAGGAATCATTCAGAATTATCATTATTTCCCCCTGTTTTATTCATTGAGGCAGGATCTCTCAATCAAAGCATGAGCTAGCAGATATGATGAATCTCCCTAGTAAGCTTGCCCTGAGGATCTGAGGCTGGGATTGCATGTGGACACCCACATTTTCTGCATCTATATAGGTTCTGTGGATCTGAATCCCAAGTTTGTCTAGTAAGCACTTTCTCCCACAACCATCATCTTGCCAACCCCTCCTACTCGGTGAGTTATAACACTTTCTTCCTGTTTTCTGTACGATAATGTTCTTTCATATTTTATTTTTTCATAAAGCTGTCTAAAATTATCTACAAACCCTATTGATGTTGAAGGCTGATAAATATGATAAATATGTTGAATTGGAATCCTAGAAGTAAAATAAACTTATTTGAGAATATCTCCCTATCCATACTGAAGTGAGCATGTTAGAGAACATTCCTACAAATAGGATATATTCTCATTTATAGCATTTTCAATTGAGATAGATAAGTAATTCAGATTATGTTTTCAAATTTAAATAGATTTCCCTTCATTATTTAGATTTTGTATTATGAAAAACTTAATAAATTATCATCTTAATTTTTAATAAATTTGGATTATTTTTGTAATTCTGGTTTGTTTATTTATTTATTTATTTATATCCCAAATGCTGCCACCCCTCCTGGTCCCCTCTCAGACTTGCTTCTTTACCTCTTCCCTCTACTTCACCTCCCAGAGTTCTGCATATTCCAAAGCCTAAGACTATAAAGAGAACATTTATTTACATCTAGCTTTAAATAAACACAAGATTTTAGAACACTGAATAATTTACACAAGGACTCAGTAGTATTGTAGGACACTGAAATTCATATACAAGGTAGTCATCACAGGGTAACTTGAAAATCCATGGGTGTTGGACAGTAAAGAAAGGGAAGCATGGCATAAAGCTACACAGTACAGAGCTCGCCTGGCATATATTAGGGCCCAGGTTAGATCTCTGACATCTTTAGGGATTAAAAAGAAGGAAGGAAGAGAAGAAAGAACAGAGGGGAAAGGGGAACGGGAAAAGGATAAGTATAAGTGTTCATATTATTTCGCCCATATTAGTATTTAACAGAACTTCACTATAAAATACGTAGTTCAATAAGTTAACAAAAATAATTAATAAAAAATACTCAAAATATTGGTTATCCCATCTTCTGCATGCATATCATAGCATAAACAAAATAGAATGTGTGTGCACTGTAATCAAATCTAAACACATTACTATTACAAGCATTCCTAAATTTGGTAATAAGAAAGGTTTTCTATGGCAACTTGCTCTCCTGAAATTTGTGTATATTGCCATCGCAAAATTGCTTATTTTGTGTTTAATTGTAGATTTTCAAAATCAACATACTGTACTATTCACACTAGTATATATTTTGGCTGCTAGAGAGTAGCTTTCTAAAAACTTGACTTTGATTCACAGAGTGGATAAAAGCAATGGTTAATTGACCCAACTTTCTCTTGGCAATCAGTGGCCATTGATCTGGCACAAGTATCCTTCACTTTCTTCCAAAATTGTTTCACTAATGAACCAATATGCTAGCAGAACCATGAACTAGAAAGTTGGACAGAAAGAAAGAGTGGATTAATGAAAAAATCATTCATTGCTGTCAGTGAAAAGTGCTACTTTCAAGAGTGCTCCATAACCAAATCTCCTCTCTCAACATGAGCTAATTATTCATGTTCTGGAGAATAGGGTACTTAGATAAAACACTCACATGTAAAGTATTCACTGACGCCATTTCAGCAGATGTGACAGTCTGCATAACATCATACATCAAGTGGAGGTTATGTTCCCTGGATTATGGATTCTTAGAAAAGGTACCAATAAATGTTTGGTTTAAGTGTGAATGCAAAAAAGGAAAGAGAAAAACTTTCCTGTCTTTGTGGGTCATCGATACCACTCTAAGTAAGTCCCATAGTGCTGGTTAAATACTTAGAAAAAATTGTGGATTGGGGTTGCACATAACATCATAATTTTCTTTAGCATTAGGACATCAGAATTTAATATGCTTTAAATAAACTCCTCTGCTTTAAATTTATCATCATAATAGAAATGTTATGTTAATAAACATGTAATATTGTGCCTTTTAACTAGTATTTCCACTAAGTAATAAAAGTCAAAACTACTTAGTAAGAATAAGACCTCTATGGTTACTATCATACAAGTTTAGCATTTACATCTTCCTAATATTTACAAAAATTGCCTATAAATTGCTAATCACTGCCTTGCTGCTTTATGTATCCAACAAGCCACGGAATAGGTCATGTTACAACTGCCTCTCATATTAATACCCTGCAGAGAATCCAGAAGCCTTGTAATATTTCTCTGCATGGTACCTGGGAAAAATGTGCATTTGTATTTTATACTTGCAAAGAGCAAGAAAACAGATTCTCATTAGCTGTCTTTCAGTTTTACATACATTTATTTATTTTAGGTGAGATTTCTTCTCTTTTCATGTTTAGTTCAAATATATCAGAGAGTGCTGTTGCTGACAAGAATGGGAAACAGAGGCACTCAATGGCTTTGGATTCTATGTTAAGTAGGTGTCAGGATAAATCTTTAGTCAAATAGAGTGAACTTGAGATGTACCCCAAATCAGATGACAGTCTGTACTACATCTTACATCAAGTAGAGGTTAGGTTTGTTGACTGGATCATGCGTTCTTAGGAAGGTGAGTACTAAGTTTTGGGCTGAAGTGTGAAATCACAAAAGGGAGGGATAACACTTCTACTGAAATCTGCATCCTTCTACAACCTACCTTGCTGCTAACAAGTAAGAAAGTTCTCTTGTTTTTTGGTTGTGAGCCTAGCCTTTAATGGCAGAGCCAGCTCTCCATCTGGAAATCCTTCCCATATTCAACCACCAAACCCAGACACTATTGTGGATGCCACAACAACAATATGATGAACAACAATATGAACTAACTAGTACCCTCAAGAGCTCCCAGGGACTAAACCACCAACCAAAGAGTACACATGGTAGGACTCGTGGCCCTAGCTGCATATGTAGCAGAGGATGGCCTAGTTGGTCATCAATGGGGGAAGAGGCCCTTGGTCCTGTGAAAGTTCTATGCCCCAGTGTAGAAGAATGCCAGGGCCAGGAAGCCGGAGAGGGTAGGTTGGTGAGCAGAGGGAGGAGGGGAGGGAATAGGCAATTTTTTCAGAGGGGAAACTGGGAAAGAGTATATCATTTGAAATGTAAATAAAGCAAGTATCTAATAAAAAATAAATTAAAAAAGAAAATTCTCTTGTTTTTTTTTTGTAGCAATAATAATAAAATGAGTTTAAGAAATGTCAGAAATTCTCAGATGCCCTAAGCAACATTGATGCTTTCAGTGTCATCTCACTGAGTTTTCTGGGTGCATTCTGGTATGTGGAATCATTTCAGTTGTTTAAAAAAAAGTGATTTTATATAGTAAACACAATGATAAATAATTAAGTCAAGTAGTGAGATGAGCATTTTCTTTGATCAGTTTAGTTATAAGGAAAAATCTCACTTTACTATTTATACTTTCATTAAATTTATATTATCCTATTTTCAACAACATATCTGCTAAAGCCTTGGTTGTGAGCCTAGCCTTTAATGGCTGAGCCATCTCTCCATCTAGGAATCCTTCCCATATTCAACCACCAAACCCAGACACTATTGTGGATGCCAGCAAGTGCTGGCTGACAGGAGCCTGATAGAGCTATATCTACTTGGACATTTGTTTAGCAGAAACATCTTATTACGTTTAAAACAATGGTATAAGATTTTTCTTTTAAAATAAATCTAAGGAAAATAGTAAATTGACCTAGATTTAAAAATAACCCTTCTCTAATGTAATTTTAAAAATTGAAAAAATATACAGAGATCACATGTAAGCTCCTAAATTTGGGGGAAAAAATGCATCTTCAAACTTAGAAGTGATGTCTAAACAAAATTCTGAATGTGAAAAAACTACTACTAAGCATTTTGTATTTACAAATGGGTTCACTCGTATGGAGATTACAAGAAAACTCCAGGACTACTCTTCAGGTGTAATCTATCTTATTTATTGAAACAGGGTCTCTCATTGGCTTGGGACTGCCCAACTAGGTTGATGGGCCAGAAAGTCCAAGGGATCTGCTTGTCCCTGCCTCCCAGCACTGCAATTAAGAACACAAGTGTGTGACACCATGCCTGCCTTTATGTGCTTGCTGAGTATTACAAATACACAAACACATGTCACAGCCCAGTTATTTTTCTTCTTGTTTTTATAATTATAACGTAATTACATCATTTCTCCCTTTCCACTCCTCCTTCCAAAACCTCCCATATACACCTGCTTGCTCTTTCTCATATCCACTGATTCTTTAAAAAACCAAACAAACAAATAAAACAAAACAAAACCAAAAAAAAACTATAGTTACAGCTTCAGAGGCAGAGACAGACTGAAAATGAAAAGCCAAGTAATCTCAGTTGATATCACAATTATGATCACAATGGCCTGGAGATATAGAAAGCAAGAGACCCTTGGTTCAATTCCTAGAAGCACAAAAGTAGAAAGAATAGATAGATAGATAGATAGATAGATAGATAGATAGATAGATAGATAGATAGATAGATAGATAGAGATGGTAGATACACACATAAATACATAGTCACCATGTGATCTTCACTTTTTAAATAATCTTATACTGTTCTTAATTATTAGTTAAATGTACATAAAATTAACACCTACCTAACAGGCTGGTTACAATGCAACAAAGTCTGACCCACCCCTTTCTGAGTTAACCAAGTTATTTTAACAAATGGTAATTCACTGGTGAATCTGATACTTAATTCCAATTGCAAGCAAGTGTAGCCATTTTTCCGGTTCCTATTAAGGAAAATGAAATACTTCCTGTTAAGGAAATATGAAAAAAAATAGAATGTGTCTCTTCAGAGCAAATATTATTTTTGCATTTCCCATGACACCGGGAAGCAGCTGAATTGCTCTCTTGAGGACAGATGCCCACCTGTGAAAGTTTTGTTGGCAAATGCTTGACAGAAGAAGCCTCAGGGAGGAAAGAGATACTTTGTTCATGGATTCAAAGAACTCAATCCATCAGGTCTGGGTAGAGCTTGTATCATTTTGTATAGGAAGCTGAGAGAAAACAGTACCAGGAAGGCACAAGGACATGCTAACACCTCCTAGAACATACCCCTGATAACATATCTTGATAAAGCTCCATCTTCCATAGTTCTACTCCTACTTAGTAGGGCATTAATATTTTTAATCCATAATTAGATGAAACCATTTATTATGTCTGGGCCCTCATGGTCTAGTCATCTCTGTAAAGTTCCTGCTGGCATGCCCATAGGTGTGTTTTTCTAATCTCTTGTGTATTTCTCCATCCAGTCAAGCATACTGTAGAAATTAACCACCCTATGTGTGCCAGAGGTATTGTGATTTGACTATATAATTGTTCCAATCATTCTTTAATGTATGAATGCTATGCTGATACAGTCAGCCTGCCTTTGTTATGGAGAACAACTTACAATCTATTCTGACATTCAAAGCTGAGAGATTGTGAATAATTTGTCAGAAATACTGTTTTTCCTCCTATTAGCCATTTATTGACAGTACTGTGAACTACTTTTTGATATCTGTTGCTTATTTTTTAAGTAATCAGTTATTTTGGTTAGATAACTGAAAGAAATGCCAATCAACCTTAAAGTAATACAATTTAAACATATCCAACTTTTAAGGACCATATTATTAGCAAGCCACAAAATTCAAATAGCATTTCCTTTCTAAATAAAAGATAATGATGCCAACAAATGCCTGTTTCTTTTGGTTTTGTCACCATATTTTTCTGATAAATAAATGTTCTAAAATTGAACTCACCTTTAAAATGCATCTATGTCACTCTATGATATCCAGAGACAGTTCATGGAAAATAACTTATCAGAAGTTTAGCAATTCCTTTCCAGATTTGCTTAATGCTGAAAACATCCAATATTTAAAATAATTTATTGTGAATTTGATGAAGTACTGAGATCAAGTTGTTTTCTGGTTGCCTTTTTGATAGGGTTAAACTGAATCTTTAATAATTCATTCATTTGGCTACAGACTACCAGTATTATTCAATATACACTCTCATAGAAGTTGGAATTAACAGAATGGATAAGATGTGCTATTTCTTAGAAATGTCTTCAACTGTCCAACCAGTCATCCACATTCATTGTGAAATTTCTCTGGTACCCAAATAACCTTTCCATTACAACCTGCCCTTCTCTAGGTTCGTGCCTTCATAAGATTTCTCTTATCCTATGAAGCAGTTCATTTCACTATTCTAAAATAGTTTAAAGCAAACTAAACAGCTAACATACATGATTTCTATTTTGTTCAAGGGAGAATATCGTAAAGGCAAGTGCATGAAAATGATTGTAAGTGGAATAATCAAATAGATTGACTTAGTCTTCATACACCATTCCATTTCCATTCCAACATGAAAAATAACTTGGATTTTCAACCAAACATTATGCCTACCTATTTTTCCCTTTCAGTATACCAGAACCTTCATTTTAATGAATTCAAATGCCCAAAATACCATATATATAAAATAATAATGAAAATGCTTACAAAGATTAGCTATTTAGCTCTTGTTCTAGTTTTCTATTTGTTGGTTTCACAAAACCCTGACCAACACTAACATGGAGCATAAAGGGTTTACTTTCCTTATGCTTCCATCATTAAGAGAAGTCAGGACAGAAGTTCTAGACAGAACTATGGAGGAAGGGCAATAACTAGCTCTCTTCATTGCTCACATTCAGCAATCATTGTTGCAAAGCCAGAGCTCACTGGCCTGGAGGTACTACTGCTCACTATGGACTGGGCCTCCTCGTATCAACCAGCAGTTGAAAAAATAATGCTCTATTGAAGTGCACCAAGCCAAACTAGTCAAAGTAATTCTGTAGTTGAGGATTACCCATAAATTCTAAGCTGTGTCAAGTTGGGAGCTGAAGTTATCCAAGAGAATTTCCCCCTTACATGCAGAATATAAAAATATTGTGTGAAAAGAAAATAGGGAAAAATATTATCATGCAATACTGCTTACAGATCTTGTTTAATTTGTCTTCCTGAGTTTCCATCTGGCTTCCATCCATTATTTTTCACTATGCTCTCTTCTATCCTTTGGGGTAGTAATACATATTCTGTGCTATTGTACATAATTTGCCTTTTGATTTTACAAATGGCTACAATTAAAGAACTTACCTTGAGTCTCAGGAGAGAAGTTGGACTTTTGACTTCTAAAATGTGTTCAGCCAAATATATTTCCAGAATTTTTGTGTTTGCATTATGATAGGATCTTAAGACTGTGGAGGCCAGGAAATGGAATGTGGTGGTTCAGATGAGAATGTCTTACATGTTTGAATCCTTGGTTTCCAGTTGGTAGAACTGTTTGAGAAGGATTGGAAAATATGGCCTGTTGGAAAAGGCATGTCATGGGGTTTTGAGGTTTCACAAGCCTATATTATTTTCAGTTAGCTCTCTATTTCTCACCCCCACTCTTTACCTGCAACTTACAAATAAAATATAAGCTCTCAGTTTCTCCAGAACCATGCCTGCCTCCTTACCTAGTGTGATTCTCCCTTTCATGATGGTTACAGACTAACTGAACTGGAACTGTGACCCTCAATTTAAATCTTTCTTTTTAAAGTTGCTTGGTAATGTTGTTTGTCATGGCAATAGAAAAGTAGGGCTGAACATCTTTGGCTCATTCTGTATGTAGTCTTCTTCTCTACAAATGGCTTGTGTTGACTCATCCCCAGTTCTGCCATCTATCGCATACACATCTTCTCTCTTAGGCTACCTCTATCCCATACCAGAAATTCTCCTTAGCAGCTATTCTACACTCCTAGTATCTCCAGTAGCTTGAGGTATCTAATTGGACTGCAGCTTTTCCTTCACCAAATGATCCCACATAGCCTCTCCACAGGCACTTTGACCCAACCATGCAGTGCATAGCCGTAGCTGTTCTCTGGGACCTCTTCATGCATTCAAAAACCATACCACATGAATGACTCTTACATTACCAACTTCTGTTGCAGACTTGTCATGTAGCCTTGTACCCTTGGACAACAGCTGTATCAGCTTGTATGTGCTGTTCTTGAGTAAATATATTCCTATTGTACAAATGCTTCACAGTTGATTTCACCTCAGTGTTGTTGACTGTGGTGGCCCCGCTGTCTTCACGGAGGAGTTCCAACCGACTCCAGAGACAACACCTCAACTCGACTCACCAGGGGGCTGGAGCCAGCCCGAGAGATTAAAGCCAGAACTGATAGCCCAGTTTTCATAGAGACTAATACTTTGATCTGCCCTCCTGCCTGGAGTTCTTGCTTTGATATGCCTGTTTCCCCGCTCTCACCTATCTGCCGAAAGGCTTGACTCTGTTGCCTCAAAGCTATATATTTTCAGTTTCTTAAGTAAAGCACACACACCTCGATAAGAACCCTTTCCTGGTGTTGTCTCTCTTTCCTCCCTAACCGCTTATTTTACAGGACTTCGAGTTCCCCGTTCGTGGAGCTCCCACGGGATGAAGTGAAGCTGTGGCCCGGCTTCCTTCAGTTGACCTCTTATCAATCACAGATGACTCTTCAGCCACAATCTTAGGATACATACCAGCTGTGGTGGTTTGTATGTATGGCCCAGGGAGTGGCACTATTAGGAGGTGTGGCCTTGCTGCAGTAGGAGTGGTCTTATTGCAGCAGGTGTGTCCCTGTAGGAGTGAGCTTTGAGATACTTTGCTCAAGCTCCATGCAGTGCAGAAGAAACCCTTCTCCTAGCTGCCTTCAGATCAAGATGTAGGACTCTCAGCACTTCCAGGACAATGTCTACTTGCATGCAGTCATTCTTCCTGCCATGATAATAATGGGCAAAATCTCTGAATCTGTAGGCTAGCCCTAATGAAATGTTTCCTTTATAATAGTTGCCTTGGTCATAGGGTCTCTTCACAGTGAAATCCTAAATAAGACACCATCTCTTAGATTACTGACAAAAATCCCTCTTTTCCTCTAACAAAAATTGAGCCTCCAGTGTGCATGCAGTGATCAGCATTCTCTCTTCTCAAAACCCATCATACTTAGAGCAGTTAACAGCTTTGACAACCACACATTTCAAAGTCCTCTATATACATACCTTCCCTCAAAAGCAACATGGCTGACACTATCCCAGGAACAAATTCACTTCCTTAGTGTCAATTTCTGTTCTAATTTCTTTCTGTGGCTCTAACAAAATACCATGACACAAACTTAACATAGGTGAGAACAGTATTGCAGTCCATTATTACAGAGAAGTCAAGGCAGACGTTTATAGTATTATACCCACCGTCAGATAAGAGATTATATACATTATCACTTTTGGGGGGCTCTCAGCTAGATTTCTCCTCTGTTATATTGTTTAGGACACCCTTCCCGGGGGACAGCACAGTCCACAATGGAGAAAATCTCCCACAGGCACCCCCACTAGCCAACCTGCTCAAATTAATGCCTCATTAAGATTCTCTTCCCAAGTGACTTTAGAGTATATCAACTTGGTAGTTAAAAATAACTCACAGAGCAACCCTTATTCTTCAAATTTCAACCAAGATACCAACCTCTCTCTGGCCAAGATGACTAAACTACCCAATTGAGTTTTATGTTCCTCAAGTTTATTTGTGTGACAAATTTTAAATGTATTCCTAGTGTGGAGGGATCCTTCATCATTGTGATATAGTGTAAATTGAAGTATAACAATAAAACTGTAATTTCTTATATATAGTTCATCCATGAAATATCTAATTCGTGTGGCTTGTTCATTGCCTTTGGCTCTTAAACAAGAGCCAAATGTTTCTCAATTATTTCAGTTTATAAGTTGATTTTTATTTTGTGATTGGTTTAAAAAATAACCCCCAGATGATTTTAGTTGTGTGTTCTGTGGGGTCTGCATACTAGTGACATTTTGTCTGTGACAAAAGACTTGCCAAGTAGCAACTTAAGGAAGAAAGAGGTGATTTGGCTTATAATTTAAAGCAATAATATCCAACATATTTGGAAAGCACAGGGGCTGGAGGCACTATGGTATGCAGCTGCAACTTCTTGCCTCCTCACATTATGAAAGAACAAGAAGCAGAAAAAAAAAGACAGAATTTATCAGGTTATCAAGCTTCAATTCTGTCTTCCACTTCAGATTGGGAGATTGTACCACCTACAGGTACTACAGCCCTCCAAAACAGTACCATCATCTGGGTACCAACTATTTAAACAACCTTCCTAATGCTGCGACCCTTTCATACAATTTCCTCTTGTTGTGGTGATCCCAGCCATGAAATTATTTCTCTTGCTACTTCATAACTTCAATTTTGCTACTGTTATGAATCGTATTGTAAACATTTTGGAGATAAATATTTGGCAAAGGGGTTATGATCCAGAGGTTAAGAATCTGTGATTTAAATACACAAATGTTTTCTATGGGAGATATTTTGCATTCAAATGTCAGGAGGTTACTGCTGGTTACTTTTCAATATAACTTTCTGGTTAATAGTTATAAATTCATTCCATTTAATCTCCATTGAATGTTTAAAATTTTAGATTATTTTATATATATAATAATTATATATATTTAAAACATTATGTATATATATATATATGTTTAAAGGACAAATATTCAAATAAATAAATTATGCAATAAATATCAAAATAAAACTTGAGAAAATTTTCTTTTTCTTATAACCCAAGAGGTAAATAAAACAGATATCCTACAGTTATTTTCTCAGTAAAGGTTTTGTTATGTCAGTTGAAAATGATTAGCACTGATTTCTTTTCTCCCTTATCTTATTTCTCTAGAACTGTCTTTTCTTCCCTTGGCTTCCAAGTAACAGTTAGCATTCTGTCAAGAGGATGTGATACATCATGGCTATGAACTGAGATGGATGATATTGCCCAGTCTGTCCTCCAAACTTAATTAAATCCAACAGAAATAATAAGAGTTTCCAAAGTCTAGGCTAAAGTTTGATCTGTCATCTAGCTTGACTTTCCCATTGACATATGTTTTTGATAGTTTTCTTTCATGACCATCATCCACAATATCTTCAACGTTCTCAGTAGCATCAATCTTGGCTTAATCTCTTAGGAGTTCTTTCCACCCAGAATGTTTTAGAGACTTGGTTAAGTGGTATATCTTGTGGTGCTTTTGCTGTCTTTGAGTTTCTGAATCTCTTTCAGATTACAACATTACATAGGCTTCACTACATAGCCAGACAACTTGTCTCCAGGCTGTGATATAGTACCACCTCTACCCAGGACATCCCAGAGCCCTTTGGAACATTTGACAGGAATCAGGTAGTAGCTAAATGCATGGACTTAAATATCTGTTAATAGCATTATAGAATTATAGCATTATATACAACAAAATTGTGCTCACTAATTTTATTCAACTTGACACAAGCTCAGGTCATCTGAAAGAAGGAACCTTAGTTCAGAAAATTCCTCCATAAGATCAGGTTGCAGAACATTTCTTAATTACTGATTTATGGGAAAGACCCAGCCCATTGTGGGTGGAGCCATCCCTGGACTAGTGACCCTGCATTGTATAGGAAAGTGGACTGAAAAAGTTATGAGGATCACCTCTTCATGGCCTCTGCATCAAAAACAAATAAGAAAAACAGACAGTACATGCAATCAACTGAAAATTACCATTGTGATAAACTTCATTTGTCAACCATTTTTTTTCAAACTTGAAGTATCTATTCCCTTTTCTTACAGTTGGGAGGATTTTCCTTTGTATAACAAATTGCTAATGCAATTCAGTTTTAGGCATGTGAGATTCTTATATAACAATTGTTTATGTAAGAATCTCATCATTAGAGAATTTTTGCATGTGTTTAGACGTTGGATTCAACTCATTAACCAAGATGCATAATATTGATGTTGCTGGACCAAAGACAGCAGAAAATTGGTTTTGATACAGATTGCCTAGTGTATTATAAATACAGATTAAACATTAGAAAATCACAATTAGTGAAATATAAAACCACTTCTCACACTCTGCACTACATATTTGTTATATATTGTAATAAGTGAAAATGTTAAATTTTGTTAATTTGCATATGTCCTCAGTTCAATTAAATGTACTTAGGTATTTCCTCTTTTCTTTCACATTTTATTGTAGTTTCTTTTTATTAAGTTGTATTATTAATAAAATAGGCTATTTGTATGACTATGTTGGCAATAATTTTTAATACTAGTTATCATATATTAAATTCAAACTTCTATTATGTGTCACAAGTTCTGTGCTCATTGGTCCCGCACACATTACATTTTCAAAATGAAATAAAAATAGACATTTTTACCAATTACCCTCCTTTGGTAGCCAAAGCTCTGAGTCTATAAAATAACCACATGTTCCATTCACTTTTATATCCCTTAATTAGAAAAGCACCAACAGAAATTATTTACCCTTTACTTTACCATGAAATAAAAACACAAATGAAAAATATATACATTCTGCTGCCTGCTGTTGACTCTAAAGCTCTATGTTACCTGGGAAGCGTGCACACAGAAGTTACTTACTTACTTAATATCATATTGTGTAACCTACATAGTCTCAACATCCACAGTACCAAATTTGTGAATTCTGACCCTGAATATTTGATATTCAACTACTAATTTACATAATCAGAAAAATAAATATTTTACATTGTGGGGCAAGTGGAACTAGACAGAAAACCTGGTAAAGTCAAAGCAGATTCAAAAATCCCTGGTAAATCTTATAATTGAGAATGGTAGGTATTAGAAGCATCACCTGGCCGTACTACTTGTCACATGACCATGACATCCCACTAAGAGGAACATGACAACTGATCGCCTAGGATAAAATCCTACAGTTCTCCATGCTAATGAGATAGCTAGATGAGCTTCCTTTCCTGGGCATCCCTTCCTGCAAAAGGTTCACCTTGCATCTCTATTTCATCCTCAGTAAGACATAGGCATCCTCATCTGCTATGAGTATGTATTACTGTATATACTGTACTGTATGTACGGACAAGCAAGAACTGTCTCCTTCAACAACAAATGTGTTGTGGGGGCGGGGTTGTGGGTGGGAAGTAGTGTTTGTTCTGGTTTTCACCCACAGAAACAGGGGCTGTGATCCCTATCTTAGACAGCTTTCTGCCTTTTCTGAGCACGTAGGCAGCCCATTACCCTAACAGAAAGGAAAAATTGTAGCCTAACACCCATTCATTTTGCCGCCCCTGAGCAGCCTATCAGTGGTGTTCTGACACCCCAGTAGCAAGGTAGAAATGCAGACCAACAAGACATTACTTATGGAGTCCTTTTAATGATGTCTTGTGGGATATTTTGATCATAGATACATATGAGACTTGTTTGTGACTGCTATTTTGTTACCAGATTAAATAATTAATTAGTTTGATAATATCCGTCTTATTTGAAACAGTCTTCCTATATCTCAGTGGCTGATCTAGAATTTTCTATGTAGACCAAGTTAACTTCAAACTTAAAGAAATGCACCTCTACAATATTTGTGAAACCAAGTAACAGTGGAAATAGTAATTGATCTATGCTTATACCAAAATTAAGAGTAACTCCATAAGAAATCAGTGTTTCAAATATAATAACTTTTCTTCTGATTTAGAAAGGCTACAGAAGTCCAGGACTTGCCATTTATCACGTGACTTTATTTGAGTTTATACAAGCCAATTTCCTTATGTTGTAAATGAGGACAGTGATAGCACTGGCCTTCTTTCTGATATGTTATGTTCTAATGGTAACATTTAATACATTAATCAAGCAACCTAGGGAATAACTTTTTAATAAACATTTTAGTTATATGAAATAAGTTCAAGAATTAGTAATAAACCCAGAATATATGAAATACATTCAAGTATTATTAATGAACACAACCATTAAGTACTATACCAGACAATGGAACTCTTTGAGTTTTATTCTGGCATCTTTTTAAAGCCTCCTAAGGTATTTTACACCTGAGTGGAGGTAGATGATAGATAGATAGATAGATAGATAGATAGATAGATAGATAGATAGATAGATAGATAGACAGATAGATGATAGATGGATGGATGGATGATAGACATACAGATACATAGAATGAACAATAATCAATGAATTAGGCTATTTGATCTAGCTGTATCAAGAGCACTTCAGTTTGCTTCACTTGGGAGAATGTTTGTTCCCTTACATTAACTGTTTTTCAGTTAAATCAAAGCTGAAAACATAATTATTCTAGTTGATTTTCCAGACTGCTAGGAGTGGTGACTTCATTTATTATTGCACAGCAGCTGGTAACTTCACAAAGCATGCGAGTCAGCTGGGCTACTCTTATTACTTTTCTTCTTTCAACAGGCCTGCAGCCTTCCTGTTGATGAGAAATGGAGTTCTGGTCATTAGTAGATGGAGTCAACACAGGGGTTATCAAGGGTTATCATAACCCTTGTATTATTACGCTTACAAAAAGACAGGATTCTTAGCTGGAAAACTAAGAGCTCAGCACTTATTTATCATAGAAATTTGAGTTTGCTCTATAACTTGGCATGATGCTTTTTAACATGATAGATTGTTTTAATATTGCTTGGCCTGACATTTGTCATCTGAGATCAGTATATAAAGATAAAATTTAATTATATTTCATATCCCCAGAAAAGAGCAACAGAGATTGTATTCTTGACGATGCCTTTCATGTGAACCTGAAGGCTTCCCTCTTCTTTACATTTAAACTGCAAACCTATTTTGTCTTAAGTATCGATCTAAGACCAGGTGGGACTCTGAAATGTGAAATTATATTTAATAAAGTTCTTACTATATCCTAATTTAGTAACTTTAACCATTCTTGATTTTTTTGATGGGTAAACAGTTCTTTAGAAAAAGATACCAGCAAATATTTGTGGTGAGAAAACTATCTTTAATGAGAAAATTGATGTGAAAGGAATTGTTTATTTTACCATCAAAGAATGGCCTTGTAAATCTAAGCCTTATAACTTAGTGTCACTTGGTGAAATTCCTGACTAGGGTTGAGAATATGGGGTGAAAAAGGACACAGTGCCCTTATAGTATCTCTATAAATGATATCAATAGAGTTTGGGAGTCAGCATGACAGAACATGCTAGCAATAGTACTTTATAAGAGGGAATTCAAGACGTTGAGGAGTTAAAATAGGTTCCGTGTCCAAGAGTATTAATACATTAAGTAGATGCACAATAGTATCCTCCAAGAAGGACCTCCAAAAGTTCATCCTTCAGTCAGTTTCATCCGATCATGCAGCAATGTTTATTCAATGCTAAATACAAATAATTTGTCCTGTGAGAATTTGTTTTGAAAAAAGAACCCATAGATTGACTACAGAACAAAAAAAATTATTTTTAAATAAATAAAATAAAATTATTTTTATTTTAGTGAAGGTGTGTGTGTGTGTGTGTGTGTGTGTGTGTGTGTGTGTCTTCTCATGAAGGCCAGAAGACAGTGTTGAATTTCCTGGATCAGGAGTTACAGGCAGTTGTAAATAACCAAATATGGGTGCTGGGAACTGAACTCAGGTCCTCTAAAAGAACAACAAGAGTTCTAAACCTTGAAGCTATCTCTCTGTTCCCATAAAAGCAATTGTTAAATATACAGTATTATAATGTAGAAAATATATCACCCTGTAATCAATTTATGAAGACTGGTGTTACATGTGGTGAGTAAATAGGGTAAACATTATTTTAAATTGTTTTCTCTAAGTTCTCATTAAGCTTTTCCTTAAATACTTTATAAATGTGTTTATAGTGCCTGCTCTGATATATTGAAGTCATATAAGTATGTAAAAGAAAGTGGTTATTATGTAAATCTACAGATGAAGCACATAATTATTCATGCTCGTTGGTTCGATGTTTAATTACAAATTATATGGTGCTGGAAATATCTGTATCATATGGTAAAATTGCCTTTGATACAGTATGATTTTAATATTAGGTATTTTATCCTTTAGGGCATGGATGGCATAATATTAGTACATTGTCTTAAATATAAACTCAGATCATACAAGTGTTTTTACGACTGTAGTACTCAAGGAAATCATAATCACTTACTAGTCATTTTCCACAAACAACTTAAATGTGTAAGGAAAATATTTATTATTTGACATATTAAAATATTCCTGGGAGAAAGCATAAATATATACATTACTTTTATGTGTAAAAATCATATATTCTCAGTTTAGAAAAATGTAGCAATGAAAAAAGTGCATGTATTTTTCCTTACCCTTACCCATTACATGAAGATAGTAGTGACAAAGTTATCCAAGCAAAACAGAGGTATGAAGTAAATTATACGCTTAACCGTATTACATGCACTGTACACAAAAAGTAAGTGTATGACATTTTCTGTATCTATTCTTCCATTAAGACATCTTGTTATTTCTCCGTTCTGGCTAATATAAATAAGGCTGCTATGAACATAGTGGAGCACGTTGATCATATGTTGGAGCATTTTTTCGGGTATAAGCCCAGTAGTGGTATAGCTGGGTCTTCAGGTAGGGCTATTTTCAATTTTCTGAGGAACTGCCAGAGTGTTTTCCAAAGTTGTTTTACCAGCCTGCAATTCCACCAACAGGAGTATTCCTCTTTCTCCACATCCTCGCCAGCATCTGCTGTCACCTGAGTTTTTGATCTTAGTCATTCTAAATGGTATAAGGTATAATCTCAGTGTTGTTTTAATTTGCATTTCTCTGATAACTTATGATGTTGAACATTTCTTTAGGTGTTTCTTAGCCATTGGAGATTCCTCAGTTGAGAGTTCTTTGTTTAGCTCTGTACACCATTTTGATAGGGTTATTTGGTTCTCTGAGTCTAACTTCTTGAGTTCTTTGTATATTTTGGATATTATCCCTCTATCATGTGTAGGGTTGGTAAATATCTATAGATTGCCTTTTTTAGATAACATATGCTGTCCAGTAAGCATTTTTCCCCAAGCTAATAACAACAGTTAATTCATATGATTTAAATTTAATTAGTATCCTGTGTCAAAAGAATCTACAAAGTATTTTTGGATAAGTTTGTTCAATAGAAGTTTAGACTTCCAAAATGGCTCAATGGGTTGATCCCTGGAACCTACATGGTAGAAGGAGAAAATCAACTCCTAAAAATTACCTCTACAGAGGCTTCATGTATGAGCACACATACATGTATACATAACTATATGTATACATACATGCATACATGCTAAATAAATATATAACAAATAAATATATTACAATAAGAATTGTCTGTGTACTATTACCATAAGGAAATCATAGACCCTAAAATAAAAAATAATATAAATGAAGAAAATTATAATTTTTCTTAGTATTTTAGAAAATATAAAAGCTATAAAACAATTGTATCAATGGGACTTTTGTTAATCACCTTTCTAGCACATGGGCATTAGAGGATACATTTCTCAAACAAGAGAACTTTTCTGTGTATGTAACAAATAAAACACCATTAATAAGACAGAGTCTCCAAAATTTTTTTCATTATTTTGCCAGTGAAATAATTTACATTATTTTGACTCACATAACACATGTACATGAAGAAAAGCACATTTAACTTTTCTACTTTAAAATTTTTATTCTTAAGTATATAAATTTTATATATGACAAGAAAGGATACTTTGACTATCATTAAGCTTGAAAACGGAAGGAAAAAGTATCAGTCAGATTCTGTGCCAGAATCCCCAAAATCATTTCATCATTTATAATGGATACTTCTTTTCCCATCTGGCACATAGCAAAACTGGTGCCAAAGAACAGCCAGTATAATATAGTACACCCAGAGCATTCTCAAAAGAGAGAGTGTCCTTGTATCTCTCTAAAAATGTGTATAATTATAAACTTTGGAATTTTTCTTTAGGTTCTAAGCTTAGCCTAGACATTTTTGCTAATACTCTTCTTAAAATTTTAAGCTATATTTGACCACAACCTTCTGACTTATTTTTCTGTTTTTATCATTTTTGACATTATTATTCATGTATTTACATAAAGACTTTTAGTTGGTTTTACTTCCTGTCAAAATCTCCCAACTCTCTCTGTCTCCCATTGAAAAACTTTCCAACAAGGCCTCTCATAGTTTCATGCCTTCTCTTTGTATAAACCATGTTGGGTTTAATTGGCATGTCTTGCCCAAACATGCATGGGAGTTTATTTACTGGTGCACGGGCTATTTTTCAGTGGACACACCTATAAAGAAAACAACATCCTCTTCTTCTAAAACCATTAACTTTTCCATAGGACCCGAGGGAGGAGTGAATCCTCTTGGGGACTTTTGCTACCCAGGATAAAATACTAGGCCTGGATTTTTTTTTTAAGTTTATATATTCAGTTTACATCCTGATCACACCCATCTCATTTCTCTCCTTCTAGTCCCACCCTCACATCCCCTTATTGTATTTCCCCCATCTTCTTCTCCTCATAGAAAAGAATCCCCCCATCACTCCCAGGTAACAACCTACCCTAACATATCAAGTTTCATCAGGACTAAACATATCCTCAACCACTGAGGACAGACAAGGCAGCCCAGTTATAGAAAAGGAATCCAAGGATAGGCAACAGAGACAGCTCCTGTTCCAATTGTTAGGGGACCCACACGAAGACCAAGCTGCACATCTGCTACAAATGTGCAAGACTTCTAGATCCAGCCAATGCATGCTTTTTGGTTCATGGTACAGTCTCTGTGAGCCTCCATGGGCCCATGTTAGTTGACTCTGTAGGTCTTCATGTGTCCTTGACCCTTCCAGCTTTCTTTCTTTCTTTTCTCTCTCTCTCTTTCTTTCTTTCTTTCTCTCTTTCTTTCTTTCTTTTTTCTTTCTCTCTCTCCATTCCTTCTTTCCTTCCTTCCTTCCTTCCTTCCTTCCTTCCTTCCTTCCTTTCCTTCCTCTCTTTCTTTCCTTCTTCCTTTCTTTCTTTCTTGTACTGCACCTTATTTACATGTTTTGGGATATTTTCTTTATTTACATTTCAAATGTTATTCTCTTTCCCAGTGCCCCTGACCCCAGAAACCTGGTGTCTCTCCACCCAACCTCTTCTTCTTATTCACCATCGCATTCTGTACACTGGGGGATTGAGTCTTCACAGGACCAAGGTCTTCTCCTATTGATACACGACAAGGCCATCCTCTGCTACATATGGCGCTGGAGCCATAAGTCCCTCCATGTTTACTCTTTGGTTGGTAGTTTAGTCCCTGGGAGCTCTGGG
>NW_022196910.1:33494268-33509867 GCF_008632895.1 Mastomys coucha | reverse complement strand
GGAGTGATCTGGTTGGTTGTTCTCCCTGTGGGGTTGCAAACCCCTTCAGCTCCTTGGCTCCTGTCTCTAGCTCTTCCATTGTGTACCTTGTACTCAGTCCAATGGTTGGCTGTGAGCATCCACCTCCATATTTGTCAGGGTCTGGCAGAGCCTCTCAGGAGACAGCCATACCAGGCTCCTGTCAGCAAGCACTTCTTGGCATCCACAATAATGTCTGGGTTTTGTGACTGTATATGGGATGGATCCCCAGGTGGGGCAGTCTCTAGATGGCCTTTCCTTCAGTCTCTGCTCTGCACTTTGTCTCTGTATTCCCTCCTGTGAATATATTTTTTTCCTTTCTAAGAAGGACTAAAGCATCCACACTTTGGTTTTCCATCTTTTTTGAGCTTCATGTGGCCTGTAAATTGTATTTTGGGTATTTGAAGCTTTTAGGATAGTATCTACATATCAGTAAGTACGTACCATGTGTGTTCTTTTGTGATTGGGCTACCTCACTCAAGATGATATTTTTCTAGTTCCATTTCTTTGCCAAAAATTTCATGAAGTCATTGTTTTTAGTAGCTGAGTAGTACTCCATTGTATAAATGTACCACATTTTCTGTATCCATTCCTCTGTTAAAGGAAATCTGGATTATTTCCAGCTTCTGAGTATTATAAATAAGACTGCTATGAACATGGTAGAGCATGTGTCCTTATTACATGTTGGAGCATCTTCTGGGTATATGCCTAGGAGTAGTATAGCTGGGTTTGTCCTCAGGTAGTACTATGTCCAGTTTTCTAATGAACTGCCAGAGTAGTTTACCAGCTTGCAATCCCACTAACAATGGAGGAGTGTTCCTCTTTCTCTACATCCTTGCCAGCCTCTGCTGTCATCTGTGTTCTTGATCTTAGCCAATCTGACTAGTGTAAGGTGGAATCTCAGGGTTGTTTTGACTTGCATTTCCCTGGTGACTAAGGATGTTGAACATTTCTACTCCCAACTCTTCCACAGGACTCCCTGAGTTCAGCCAGATATTTGGCTGTGTGTCTCTGCATCTGTTTCCATATGCTGCTAGATGAAACCTCTCAGAAGACAGTTATGCTAGGCTCCCGTTTGCAAGCAGAGCATCACTAATAGCATCAGGGGTTGCATCTCTTCAATGGCACCAGTCTCAAGTTTTGCCCGTTGTTTGTTGGCCATTCCCTCATTCTCTACTCCATCTTTATCACTGTGCATCTTGTAGGCAAGACTACTTTGAGTTGAAGGATTGTGTGTGGGATGTTGTGCCTTTCTTCCACTGGAAGACCTGCCTTGCTACAAGAGACTTCCCTTCTTTTGATGTTGTTGGGAATATGGACTATTCCATAAGTAGAGCCATGATTATATATTAACTTTACCATATATGATTTCTCAAAATCTTTTAGAAAGCCTCTAGCATTATTTTATGTATTAATAAAAATATTTTAATTATATTTGCCAATTTAAGATTTTGTTTCCAGTGACAAAATTCTGCCTCCAGAAAATTCCACAAGAATACCTACTTCTCTCCCAAAGGTTCCCAGACATTTTATTCTGTTTCTTTCATGGAGCTTCACTAAATGTCTTACACACTTGCACAGAAACAAGGAAAACTACTATATATTGTGTTTAGATGATTAAAATTTAACAGACTACCTAATTATGAAATATAAAACAAGAATTAAGCATCAAGCTTTATATAGATATTTCCATTTTGTCTCCTTTTCTCTTCTCTTTCTGCAATTTGCCTCGCAATATACAATCTTGTAATTATTAATATAATTCAAGTAACTAATATCCATGCTATTTTTGTTGATGATTTATCATCTTTAAAGATGCTTTTTATGTTATTTTGAATCAGTAGAGACAATTTATTAGTTACCATAGCAACTTGAAGTTCTATTTAAAAATGTAACATTCCATTTTTTCAGAAGACATTTTAATTAAAACATACTTGTGTTTACTGAAATAAATATCTAATCTCATCATTATAGAAGGGAGGCTTGTGATATCGCTATGTCTAATAATGTAAGGAGTACTTATCACAAAAAAAGATGAACTCAATTTAAAACATTTTTACATGAGTTAAGGGGTTCAAGAATTGGGCTAACTTTAATTTAGTTTTGCCATCATTACCAATAATTCAGCATCCCTATAAAATGTTCACTAAATCTACTGGACATATTACCATTTGACTATCATAAACTACTTCTTTCATCTTACAAAAGTCTTAAGAATACAACAGATAAGTATCTTTCATCTCATATACATACTCAACTCATATTTTTAAGGAAGTTTGCCCATTCTAACCTTTGAAAGTACTGTTCGTTTCTCTGTAAAATCCTGATGGTTTCTACATAAGCTACTAGCATGTTAAATTCTGTTTCCAATTCACTGGGTTGATAATTTTGAATTACAGGCTGTATTTTTTTCTATTATCCTTTAAAGCACGCATAATGTACCTTCCATAATAGAATTAATGTTAAAAGTTTAAGATATGTAAGAATTGAGAGATGGAAAAAAATAAATAATAGATAGTAATAATTTACACAATGATAAACTTAGAAGTAAGTGTTCATGAGGGATTTCTTAAAAATCTCTTCTACTTGTATTCCCAATATATCTCAGCTTCACCTTCAGGTTAATTTGTATTATAATTTTTCCAGAAGCTATTATTAAAATGCTATCTATGTAGTCTAGAACATAATGTTGAGTAGAAAATGTAATGACATAACACCTCATAATATATGTATCACATGGAAATTGTGTAAGTGTTTCTGTAAATTGGGTATCTTAAAATGGTTTGTCAAAATATTATAATGGTTATTATACAAGGACATTAATTTTGTCAAATAATCTTTACTCCATTTATAAATATTATTTGTTCTTTCAGATTTATTACATTATTTAAAATATACTTCATGAATGAAAGTATGTTATCAATATGTATACTAAAAGAAAATATAATGGTTGAATGTAAATACTAACATTTAAAATTTTTAAATAGTAATATTTTCTGGGCAATCAAAAAATTGTAAATTATTTTATTTCTCATGTAATGACAAATAATTATTTAAGCATGACAATTTTCCACCATGTCAGAGCTATATAACCTTTAAAATGCATAGAATGCCTTTGAAATGCAATTTCTTCTGATGTTTAAGAAGTTTATGGCCAGGTACATCCAATATTTTTTAAAAGACAAAGAGTAATTATATATAAAGTGGAAGCATAGCACATGAGTGTTCCAGATGATTTGGAGAGTCTAACAAAGATTCTGGTAGAAAACAAGGTTAAAAAGAGTTAATGTGGTTTTCTGCTTCCCAAATTACAAACGTATTGATAAAGCATTTCTACTATTGTTTAATTAGAGCCCCTGTAGAGTCTTCCCATGAAGTATACATTTTTCAAGAGGTATTAAAAATTATTCTCATTATCACAAAAAGAAAGATTTGTTTCTTCGACTGTGCAATCGTTCCAATGAGTGGTTTGCTAATGATCCTACTGCTAGGTTATAGCAGGATGAAGCATGAGTTGGGTCTGATTTTCCCCATTGCATAGGAACCACAGGAGACTAAAAAAGACTCAGTGGAGAGTTCAACAAATGCAGAAACAATCCTTTCTAGAAGAAAGGTTTCTGAATTTATGCTTGCACTGGGTTGGATGGAAGTACCCCAAGTCCACCAATGTGCTCAGGGACTGACCCAGGAAATTATTGATTGCTGAGTGCTCAATTATGTGTGTATGTAGTCCATATTATCACATATATTCCATTTTATCATATTTTTTCATAAGGCCTCAGAAAATATCACAAAAGAGAATGTAAAAAGATCTTTATATATGGCTGTGCCATGTTCTTCAGTGGCATAGCCATTGAGAAACTAGTTGAGAAGTATGGGGAAAGTAGGGAAAGTATAGAGAAAAGAAGGAGACAAATGACAGTAGTGAGGGATAAATGCCACCACTATGTGTGTATGTATGGATGTATGTACATATCTGTGTGTGTGTGTGTGTGTGTGTGTGTGTGTGTGTGAAACTGTAAATAAGAACAAAGGTACCCTTTTAAAATTTTTAAAAATTAGAGACAAATGAAATTATCAAAAACAAAATGGTTATAGAGAAAGTAGGAGATAAAGACTGTAGACAATAGAACCACTACATAGAAAATGCATTTTTGAAAATGTTTTTCTGTAATTCAATAATCAAAACAGCATCTCAAAAATACCATATGGAAATTTTAAACAAAAAGAACCATTTGGGTAGGTTAAAAAGTAGATTGGAGAAAACAAAAATAAATATATAAATCAATGGGAATACTTATCCCCATACAGCTAGAAAGTATCATAGTGGTAAGGTGAGAAAGTTACTTAAAGGAAATCAAGTAAGGAAGAAGAAAATGAAATATCTAGTGATGAGCACTAGATTTAAAAAAATCAATAAAGTAATGAAACCTTAAATATCACCTAAAACATATTTAGCAAATATTTCTGAATAGATAATATTTGAAAATAGATATCAAGTATAAAATTGCTGACCTAGCAGAAATAATGTGCGTTTATAATGAATGTTACTTGGGAAAAAATGCTTCATAATATAGAAGTTAACTGAGATTTGTAGAGCTTGGGACTAAATGAGTATATGCATGGAATTTTTATTCATGTGTTAATTTAAATAAAGTGATTTTAGTTATTAAAGATAAAATAAAATATGCAAGAAGATCCATATTGAAACGTCTCACTAATAGATATTTTGTTAGTTTTGACTTTATTAGTGCTAACTATATCACAAATATAAAATAATTTCCTAGCCAGATTCACTACATGAAACATTTTGCTCTGTATAATCTTTTACTACAGTCAAATCATAGTTATGTAGTTAGCATTTCTGCAAATATATTACGCTTATTACACAAATTTTGCTGTCTTAAGGCAATTTTGACACATACCAAAAAAATGATATTCAGGCTGTAACAGCAACTCCACACACCACTCTGTCTTAATTATTTCAGAAGGACACCAATGTTTAATTGCTACAACCTCAAATATATTTTCTAATGTTGCATACTTCTATATAGAGGTGATTCGTGCAAAAATTGTGTTGCCTCTCTGCACTTCCTTTATCATCAACTCTAGACCCTTCTTATGGATTCTTCTTCTTCTATTCTCTATTAATGTCTCCTAACCAAATGTCACTTACAAACAAGAAAACTAGTGTTAAACAATGATAATATAAATTTACCCTAAAAACTACTCAGAGTAAGTTCCTGAATAGTCATGCCACCTAGGTGATATACTGTTGCAGTCAGTCTCCAATCCATATATGCCCCAGCAATGAAAACACAACTCAATTAATATGAATGCAAGCTGTGTGCCTAGATTGTGCAGATCTATCACTACACTACCATCTTCCCCCTTATATCATGTGATTTTTCCAGGCCAGGAGCTTCTGCTCCACTTTCCTTCCACCTCCTCCTCTGCCCCCTCTCTCCTGCCTACTCTTCCTTCTTTTAACAACTTTCAGCTCCACTTCCCCTTTCTCCACCAACTCTAGCCTTTATTTTACAAATTAAGGTAGGAAGAAGGTTTACAGGAAATCACCTCAGTGCTGACCCTTTCCTTGTTTGCAATCCCTCAAGGGGGTAAGGGATTAGCATCAAATTACAAATAGCCCCGGAGCTATCCACAACAAAGTACCATACTGTTATTGTCTGAGTCATGTGAGGTACTACTATAAGTCTTACCAAAGCTAGCTTTTCCTTAATTGTGGCTTGATTAAATTACCAAGATCTTATCTTGTAGTTTCCTTACATTATCACTGAGATTTAACCTCCAATATGTTGCCAAAAAGAACTTAGAAATCTTTCACACTTTCGTGGTACAGTAATTTGTAAATCCAGTCAAAATATCAGAGAATTATAGTTTCTGAAGAAGCAGAATTTTAAAATTTACACTAATTTATATATTTATATTTTCTGCAAATACAAAGGTTAACAGTGAAAATAGTCGATGTCCTCTTATTTATTGTCAGTACAACACACAACAAATAAACTCTCCAGAGTCATTAACAATTACCACCTTCATCACTAAAAATAAACGAACAAAAACCAGATCATCAGACAGAAAAAGTGGGAGTACACTCTTTGTCATATGGCTGTGTGTTAAAAATCTTTTGGGAAAGTACAGATTTAAGATTCTGACATCACCAGAATAAACAGAAAGGAAAGATAAATCCATGTTATTTATAATTTTCACAGGCAACTTTATTTCAGAACTACAATCCATTTTTACTGCTTCGAAGATAAAAGTGTTTATACTAAGATATATGTGTGTAAGATACATGTATGTATAAGAATGTCTAAACAACCTAGGTTGAAATAGTTTTAGCACTATAACTATCTGTACATATCACTTTATTGAAACTGACTGGAAGTTGGACAGGAAATCAGAACATGTTTCTCATATTACAACATCTCAACTTCTAGCACAGGCTCAATTAAGATAACCAATCATTCTGCATTCATTTGTTTCTTCTTGGCTAAGATAAATTAATGCCAGCCTTGCATCAGTGTATCTAGTGTAACGATTATATAAGCATGAAGAAAAAAGACATGTTTGCTGTTCTCACTTCTTAATCATTAGTATCCTAGCAACTAAAATTGGCTCTTAAGCTTAGAAGACAAAATAAGACTTTAACAAAAGCTTTGTGAAAATGATTGAAAGAAAAAGAAATTGGAGATTAGAATTTATATGTAATACATATGTTCACACATACACCTAGTGCCTCTGTTATAATTGAAAGTGAGTGAGTAGAAGAGTAGTGGAAATTTATCATTTGGTTTTTGAATAGAATATCAGCCTTTAACAACTAGCTGAAAATATCATCCCCATTCAGTATCAAGTATCAGGCCAGGTATTTTCTTAGAATCATATTCTTCAAAGGTACCAGCCAGACTTGAAAGATGACCCTTAACCTGTAAAACAGGCTTCCCAAAAAGTTCTTAGCAGATGAGACACACTGAATTCTTTAGTCAGTAGTGGAGAGAATTTCCAGTGAAGTTGACAGCATTCCATATCATTCTTACTCCCGACATTTTTTTTTTATAGAACTTAAAAATTCATAAGTATGTTCGTATATATTTAAATGCTTATACTCTTAGTAGGAACTGGCTTTTATCATGTTCCCAATTAAGGAAATGGAAATAAATGAGATCTAAGTAACCCACCAAGTCTCACATAAATAGTAAATAGGAACTAAAATTAAGGTTATTTAAAGTTAATTTCTCTCTTTTTAAACAACTCTCTGTCTATGGTAGTTTTGCTTGCACGAATGTCCATACAGCATATGGTTGCCTCTGTCTGTGAAGGCAAGAAAAATGATTCAGATCTTCCATGACTGAAGTTACAGATTGGTGGTTGTAAGCTGCTTCGTGGCTACTGGGAATGACTCCTGGGTCCTCTGAAATAGCAGCAAATGATCTTATTGCTGAACTACTTCTCTAGCCTCAAAGTTGTACTTCTTTTCTTGATTTGTCATTATCTTATCATTACAGGGTACATTTGTAGCCATAACTTGAAAATAATACCAAGATTTCATAAATCAGAGAAAGTCATTAAAAGACAAGAAAAGAAAAAAAGTCAAACTAAGTGTAGAATCTTAATTTTGTCTTCAAAAGTATGCACTTGTAAAACTTGTGAGAAAGTAGGGGTAGATGGACTATTATATCAAATTTATGAAATGTTAATTTAATAATAAATACACAATTATTTCTAGCTATAATTACGTATGTTAGATTTAGTTTAAAATTTTAATCCAAAATATTTGGGGGGGATTCTAAGTCTGATAAAATGTATAAAACATAGATATGGACCCACTCTCCTAGCCCACAGTTCTGCTGCCTCTGGAGAGACTGCTCCCTCCTAAGTGAGACACTCACATCCCAATTCCCCACCTGCAAAGGTCACAGCAAGCCCAGCAGTGGTGAGGTCTGCCCTGTCTTTTCAAAGTACCATTTTTGTTCTGATCCACACCTCTAACTGTAATCAAAAGTCTGCATTTCATACCTAGTTCACATCTCTGCCTGCCTTTTGGAAGGCCTGCTTCCACCCAGGACAATACGTCCTAGAGGCCTGCTACTCCCAGAGACTACCATTCTAGCCAAAACCAGAAAAAATGGGATGGCTAAGGATTAGTGCAAGAACACAATTAGCAAAAGTCAGTGCAATATGGCATCATCAGAACTGAGCTCTCCTACAACAGCAAATCCTAGATATCCAAACACAATTGAAGGTGTGATCTTGATTCTCTTGAAGATGATAGAGGATGTTAAAAGGGAAATAAATAAATCCCTTAAAGAAATACAAGAAAATATATCAAACAGGTGAAGGAAATAAATAAAACTAAAATCTATAAATGGAAATAGAAAAAATAAAGAAATCATAGAGGGAGGCAATCCTGGAATCCTGGAGATGGAAAACCTAGGAAAAAATAACATGAACTACAGATGCAGTCATCACCAGGGGAATAAGAGATGGAATAGAGAATCTCAGTTGTAGAAAATATTATGTCTGTAAGGAAAATGCAAAATCTAAAGTTTCTAACATAAAACATCCAGGAAATCTGGGATACTATGAAAACACAAAACCTAAGAAAAACAGGAAGGAAAATGGTAGAGGATTCCCAGTTCAAAGGCTCAGAAAATATCAACAAGCTCATAAAAGAAAACTTTCTTAAGCTAAAGTGATGGCTATAAACATACATACAGAACACCAATTAGATTGGACCAGAAAAGAAAATCCTCCTACCACATAATAATTAAAATACTATGTGGACAGAAGAAATAAAGAATATTAAAAGTTGCAAGGGAAAAGAGTCAAGTAACATATAAAGGCAGACTTTCCAGAATTATACCTGACTATAAACACTAAAAGATCCTGGGCAAACATTTTGTAGACTCTAAGATACCATGGATGTCAGCCCAGTCTACTATACTCAGAAAAACATTCAAGCATCACAGATGAAAAAGCAAGATATTTCATAACAAAACCAAATTTAAACAATGTCTTTCTACTAATCCAGTTCTACAGAGGACACTAGAAGGAAAACTCCAACACTAAGAGGAGAACTACACCCAAGAAAACAAAAGAAATTAAGCATCTCACAGAAAAAAACAGAAGAGAAACACTCCCCCCACATACACATACACAGTAACACCCCCAACAACAAACTAACAGGATCATTAATATATCTCCACATTAATGGACTCAGCTCATCAATAAAAAGGCACAGACTAACAGACTGGATACATAAATAGTATCTATCATTCTTCTTCATTTAAGAAACATACCTCAACAACAAAGATAGAAACTATGGCAGAGTAAATGGCTGGAAAAAGATTTTTCAAGGAAATAGACTCAGGAAACAAGCTGGAGTAGGCATTGTAATACCTAATAAAAAGTAGATTTTCAATCAAAATTAATCAAAAGAGATATGGAAGGACACTTTATACTTATCAAAGGAAAAATAACCACAAAGAGGATTTCAATTATGAATGTCTATGCCCCAAATGCAAGGGCACCACATTCATAAAAGGAATAATACTAAAGCACAAATCACACACTGAAGCCACACACAATAGTAGTCGGAGACATTAATAGTTCACTCTCACCACTGACTTTCATAGGTCATCAAAACAGAAACTGAGCAGAAAAATAATAAAACAACAGATGTTATAAATCAAATAAATCTAATGAGCATCAGTAAAATCTTTCACCCAAAATAAAAAGAATATATCTTATTTTAGGCTGTTCATGAAACCTCCAAATTTGAGCATATAATTGGACACAAGGCAAGTCTCAACAGACACAAGAAAACTTAAATAATCCCTTGCATCTTATCAGATCACCATGTGTTAAAACTAGACTTCAACAACAACAGAAAGCCCACATAGCCATGGAAACTCAACAACTCTACTCAGTGATCACTTGGTCAGGGAAGAAATAAAGAAAGAAATTAAAGACATTCTAGAATTCAATGAAAATTATACCCAAATTTATGGGACACAATTAAACCACTGCTAAGTAGAAAGTTCATAGAACTGTCTTCAGAAAGAAATTGGAGGAATTTTATACTAGCAACTTCACTGCCACAAGCTCCAGAACAACAACAACAACAAAAAAGATACATTCAAGAAGAGTAGACAGGAGGAAATAGTCAAACTCATGGCTGAAATCAATCAATTGGAAACAGAGACCAATACAAAAATAAACAAAACTAAGAGAAGGTTTTTTGAGAAAAATCAAGAAGATTGACAAACTCTTTGTCAAATTAATTAAAATTCACAAAGAAATTATTCAAATTAACAAAATCAGAAGTGAAAAGGGAGACATATCAATAGAAACTGAGGATATTCAATAAATCAAAGTCTTGCTTAAAAAACTTAAAATCTAAACAAAATGGATGATTTTCTAGACAGATAACACCTACCAAAGTTAAATCAATATCAGGCAAACTATCTAATTAGTACTATAACACTTAAGGTAGGGAGATAGAAAAAGTCATTTAAAATCTCCCAGCAGCAACAACAACAACAAAAAAGCCCTGAGCCAGATGGTTTTAGTGCAGAATTCTACCAGACTTTCAAAGAAGAGTTAATACCAAAACTCCTCAAACTACTCCACAAAATATAAACAGCAGGAACACTGCCAAATTCATCCTATAAGACCAGTCATTCTGATAAGTAAACAACACAAAGACTCAACCAAGAAAGAGAAGTTTAGACGAATTTTTCTTATGAACATTGATGTAAAAAATATTCAATAAAATTCTAGCAAACCTTATCCATGAATACATCAAAAATATCATCATTCACCATGATAAAGTAGGCTTCATCCCAGGGTTGCAGGGATGATTCAATATATGAAAATACATATAAACAAAGTGAAAGAAAAAAATCACATGATCATCTCATTAGCCTTTGACATCTAAAAAGCCTTTGACACAATTTAACACTGCTTCATGTTAAAAGCCATGTAGAGATGAGGAATACAAGATGCACATCTAAACATAATAAAAGCAATTCAGCAATCCATAGCCAATATCAAATTAAATGGAGAGAAACTTAAAGCAATACCACTAAAATCTGGTATAAGATAAAGCTACACTCTATCAATCCAATATTGTATTTGAAGTTCTAGCTACAGCAATAAGACAAAAGGAGAACAAAGAGATACAAATTGGAAAGGGAGAAGTCAAAGTATCACTATTTGTGGATGATAGGATACCTAACAGACCCCTAATATTCTACCAGAAAACACCTACAGATGATAAGCACATTTAGCAAAGTGGCTGGATATAAAATTAATTTGATGAAATCAGTAGCTTTCCTTAATACAGATGACAAATGGGCTAAAAGGGAAACTAAGGAAACAACAGTGGCCACAAATTCTTGATGTATATCTTGGTGTAACTCTAACCAAGAAGTGAAAAATCTATATAACAAGAACTTCAAGTCCCTAAAGAAAGAAATTGCAGATGATATAGGAAGATGTAAAGATCTTCCATGTTCACAGATTGGTAAGATTAACATAGTAACAATGGCTGTTTTACAAAACACAATCTACAGATTCAATGCAATTCCTATCAAAATCTGAAGACAATTCTTTTTTTTTAATTTATTTTTTATTAGATATTTTCTTTATTTACATTTCAAATGTTATCCTCTTTCCCGGTTTCTCCTCTGAAAAAAATCCCTATTCCCTCCCCTCTCCCCCTTCTCACCAACCCATCCTCTCCCACTTCCTGGCCCTGGTATTCCCCTACACAGGACCAAGGGCTTCTCCTCCCACTGATGACCAACTAGGCCATCCTCTGCTACATATGAAGCTGGAGCCATGAGTCCTACCATGTACTCTTTGGTTGGTGGTTTAGTCCTTGGGAGCTCTGAGGGTACTAGTTAGTTCATACTGTTGTTCGTCCTAAGAGGCTGCAAACCCTTCAGCTCCTTGGGTCCTTTCATCTAGCTCCTATATTAGGGACTCTGTGCTCAGTCCAATGGATTGAGAAGCTGTGAGCTTCTACTTCTGTATTAGTCAGGCACTGTCAGAGCCTTTCAGGAGACAGCTATCTCAGGCTCCTGTCAGCCAGCACTTGCCGGCATCCACAATAGTGTCTGGGGTTTGGTGACTGAATGTGAGAAGGATTCCCAGGTGAGGCAGTCTCTAGATTGTTCTTCCTTCATTCTCTGCTTCATACTTTAAGACAATTCTTTACAAACCTTGAAAGAGCATTCTCAACTTCATATGGAAGAAAACAAAAAACCCAGGATAGCAAAAACTATTCTCAACAATAAAATAACTTCTGGAGGAATCACCATTCTAGATCTCAGACTGTAGTACAGAGCAATGGTGATAAAAACTGCATGATATTGATATAGAAACTTTGATCAATAGAATCAAATGGAAGAACCAGAAATAAATCCATACATGTACCTATGGAAACTTGATTATTAACAAAGAAGTTAAAATGATACCATGGGAAAAGAACACATCTTCAACAAATGGTGATGGTCCAACTGTATTCATGTAGAAGATGTATTCATGTAGAAGAATGCAAATAAATCAATGTTTTTCACCCTGCAAAAACCTTAAGTCCAAGTGCATTAAAGACCTCAACATAAATCTGAATACACTATCTAATATAATAGAAAGTGGGAAACACTGGTGAATAATTTGGTGCTAGAGACAATTTCCTGAACAGAAACCAATGACTCAGGCCATGAAACAAAAAATTGATAAATGGGACCTCATGAAACTGAAAAGCTTCTGTAAGAAAAGGACACTGTCAATAAGACAAAGCATCAGACTATAGATTGGGAAGAGATCTTTACTAACCCTACATCCTAACAGTGGGCTAATATCCAAAATATGTAAAGAACTCAAGAAGCTAACCTCCAGAAAACCAAAGAAACCCAATAAAAATGGGCTAAAGAGCTAAACAGAGAATTTACAACAGAAGAATCATAAATGGCCAAGAAGCACTTAAAGAAATGTTCAAAGTCCTTAGTCATCAGGGAAATGCAAATCAAAATGACCCTGAGATTCTACCTTACACCAATCAGAATGGCTAAGATCAAAAATTTAGGTGACAGCACATGTTGGTGAGGATTTGGAGAATGGGGAACACTCCTCTATTGCTACTGGGATTGCAAACTGGTACAACCACTCTGGAAATCAATCTGGAGGTTCCTCAGAAAATTGAAAATAGACCTACTTGAAGACCTATCTATACCACTCTTGGGCATATACCCAAAGATGCCCCACCATGCCACAGGGGGACATGCTCCACTATATTCATAGCAGCCCTATTTATGATAGCCAGAAGCTGGAAACTACCCAGATGTTCCACACTGGAAGAATGGATACAAAAAGTGTTTCATTTACACAGTGGAATACTGCTCACCTATTAAGAATGAGGGCATTATGAGTTTTGCAGGTAAATGGATGGAACTATAAAACATCATCCTGAACGAAGTAACTTAGACCTAAAAGGACAAGTGTGGTATGTACTTACTAATAAGTGAATATTAGCCGAAAGTACAGAATACCTAGGATATAATCCATTGAACTCAAGAAAGTTAACAAGCAGAAGGGCCCAAATGAGGATGCTTAAGTCCCACTAGGGAGAGAGAAGAAAGTAACCACAGAGAGGGGGAGGAGAGGGAGGGAGGGACCTGTGTGGAGAGGGGAACTTGAGGGGAAAAGGGGAACAGAATATGGGAGCTGGAAAGGAGAGAAGCTCTGAAGGTCAGCAGAATAAATGGAAATATGAAACCTCAGAGAGGTGGGAGGTAGGAGATCCTCTAAAATTCACCAGAGACCAGGGAGTGAGAGACTCTGAGGACTCAAAGGGGCAGACCTTAGATAAAATGGAGAATAGTAGGGAGAGGGAACTCGTAGAGTCCACCTTCAGTAGAAAGACAGGGCATCAAGTGGAGGGATGCGGTTGCCATTCCACAGTCAAAAACTCTGGAGGGTGAATGCAGAGGACTCCTGTGTGCCACCTAAAAGAGTCCTTTAAAATAAATTGAAGCTTAAAAGAAAAAAAAGGAGTTGCTGCAGAAACGTAGAGTTTTAAAAGATCTGAGTGGGTGGGCGGTAAGGAGCGTCAGGGTTTACAGAGTAACAAGTTCTAGGTTTTAAGTTACCTCATCTGTACACCTTGTATTGGGACACTAATTCTTTTAGACAGGAACCCAGAATTGTTCCTGTCTAAAAGAATTTGCAGGGACTAAAATGAAGAAAAGATAGTAAGTAAGGTAGTCTAGTGTCTGGTCCAACATGGGATCCATCTCAAGGGTAGGCTATAGTGTACTTACAAACAGGAGCCTAGCTGTCCTTTAAGAGGCCCAACAACAGCTAACTGAAACAGATGTAAATATTTACACCCAACCATTGGAGTGAAGTTGGAGACCCTTGTGGTTGAATTAAGAAAAGGCTAGAAGAAACTGAGGAGGAGGGCAACCTCATAGGAAAACCAACAGACTCAACTAATTGGGACCCCTGAGATCTCTCAGACACAAAACCACTAACCAGCAGCAAACATCAGATGATATGAGGCCCCTGGCACATACATATACAGCAGAGGATTGCCTGGTCTGGCCTCAGTGGGAGAAGAGGTGCCAAACCCTCCAGAGACTTTAGGCCCCAGGGAGTAGGGAGGTGTGTGGCAGAGGGCATCCTCTTGGAGACAGGGGGAAAGAGGGTTGAGATGAGGAACTGTGGGAGGGTAGACCTGAGGGAGGGAAATGACTGGAGTGTTAAAAAAAAAGTAACAGTAGTAAAAACTGGGGTGCAGAGCTAAACAGAATTCAACAGAAGAATTTTGAATGTTAAGAAGCATTTAAAGAAATGTTAAACATCTTTATTCATCAGGGAAATACAAAGCAAAACAACCCCAAGACTCCATTTTGCACCAATCAGAATGGCTAACATTAAAAACAAAAGTGATAGAACATGCTGGCTAGGATGTGAAGCAAGGGAAATAAATACTCTTCCATTGCTGATGGGATTGCAAACTTTTACAACCACTCTTCAAATACATTTGACACTTTCTCAGAAAATTAGAAACTTCTATCTGAAGACCGTGCTATATTGCTCCTATTCATATACCACAAAATGTTCCTCCATACCACAAGGACACATGTTTCACTCTGTTTATGACAGCTTTATTTATAATAACCAGCAACTAAAAACAACACAGATGTCTGTCAACTGAAAAGTGGATACAGAAAATGTGGTTCATTTACACAGTGGAATACTTTTATTTTATTCAGAGATTAAAAACAAGGACATTGTGAATTTTGCCTGCAAATGGATGGAACTAGAATATATCATCCCGAGTAAAAAAACACAGACCCAAAGGTGCATGCATGATATGTACTCACATATAAGTGGATCTTAGTTATAAAGTATGGGTTACCAATGATACACTCCATAAGCCCAAAGAAGCTAAATAGCAAAGAAGTCCGAAGCATAGATGCTTGAAACTCACTTAAAAGGGGGAATAAAATAGTCACAAGTAGTTGGAGAGGAGGAGGAGGAGGAGG
>NW_022196910.1:33479604-33494258 GCF_008632895.1 Mastomys coucha | reverse complement strand
GGGGGAGGGGAAGAAGAAGAGAAATAATAGAAGGAGGAGGAGGAAGAGGAAGACAATATAGAAAATGTCTCAGATGCAGAATGAAAGCAAGAAGTTGAGTAAAAGGAAAAGATGAGCAAGAGACACGAGAGAAATAAATATTAAAAATGAAATCAATAGTTAAAAATCTACATTTATGTACATACAAACTCAAGTGTCTTGAGTAATTTTCCAGATCAGCTTCATAATATATTAAAGAAACATTTGTAAACTATATCTGAGAAAGCTGCATGAAACAGATACATAAGTGCTGCATATTTTGATAAACATTCCCATTTCTAAAATTTGAACTATGAAATACAAAAGCAGAAATTCCTGTCTTATCCCTCTTGCTAATCTTTTCCCTTTTACTCATATTCTTGCTGTCTTCCCTGCATCTGAACCTTTTCTATTCGCACTCCTCCTAATCTTCCCTCTGTTCCCCTCCTCTCTTTAACTTTCTCTATCTCTGTTCTCTCTTCTACGGATAACTGGCAATGAAAAGTATCATCATAAGAAAAGAATATTAATTTGAAAATTAAGCAGTAGTTTAGCCTCTAACACAACATTGAAGATGCTAAATGTATTTCTAAAGTTAATATATAAATTTCTGGAGAGAAGACCACAGGCGGATAGTGTGATTTTAAGTTGATCCATTCTGTGGACATTTGTGAAACACACGAGAAAGATAATATGCATTGCATTAAAATAATCTAAACAGACATAGGAATATTGAACACATGAAAAACACATACATTATGCCCATGCAAAGGATCATGTAAGAATAAGAACCACTGCTTTTGTTTCAGAAACTACTGTGTATTAATTTTCTCTGAGTCTAAATATTCTATCCAGGGAGATACTCTTAAATGCTCAGAAATTCTTGGCTTAAATATTTCTTGCTGGAAGAAAAGGAGTAGTATGAAAACTGAACGTAAATGTGTGATCCTGAATGCCTTTGGAACTCTGATGCTGTATGAAAATTCTTGCCTATAAATACCTCCAATAAGCTTACTAATTTTCCATGTTGGATTTTTATAGAATCTATAAATTCAGACTATATTTAAAAACTTGAATTTTATTTGTTTTAATAACTATGTTAAAATTTATTTTATGATTTACTCAGCACCCTAATTTTTGTGGGCAATTTACCGGAGTGAAAAAAGTAACTGTAGCTAAAACTCCTGGCCTCTCCGTTTAAATTTAGGCAGTATTATTAAGTGGTATTACTAACCAGAATTTTTATTTGCTGCATTATAGGGAAAAAAAATCAAACTGACAAGATGTCTTGTGATGACATAAGAGAACAGTAATTTTATTAACTCTTCTTTCAAACTGGTTTTTAAATTAAAATTTTCTTTCAAAGCTTAAAGTATTTTAACATTTTTGTTATAATATTATTTTATATTTCATTATTCTATATTATAATACTATTTGATAATATTATAATATGTATATTTAATTATATATTCCTCATTACTGCCCCTTATCCTTTCCTATTCACTCTGGATTCCTTACAACAGATGGTCTTCCTGTTTTCATGACTTTTCCATGCTCTTTTGAGTTTAATTATAATTGATTGCACCATGGGTATAGGCTTATTTATTGGGGCATGGGCAACTTACTCAGACGTGTCCCTATGGGAAAAGAAAAATTCTTCTTCCCCTAGTAGCAGTTAACTTTTTAATGGCTCCTTGTCCAGAAGAGAGATCTCATGACTTCTTCCTTTGATGTTATTGATCCTTATTCATTAACTATATACCTCACTAATGGTCTAGGGATGAAGTGGGAACTGCATATAAAGTGTTTTTTCTATACATGTAACATTTAATAGCTAACTGAAGGAAAATTTTCACAGAGTTGAGAGCTAAATTCTATTGTCCTTTTTTAAATCAAATATTTTTATCTGAATAAACAACTGGCTTTCAGTTTTGGTTGCTTGGTAGACATTTATTCCAATTGAATCTGAATAAGCTGGCCACTTTAAAACACAGCCATCTACATTTGTTGCCAATGATTAAATTTAATCCTTCAAATAGAAAACTGATATGCTGGTGCCCTGATCAATAAGTTCCCCTTAGTATTTGAGAAGATGCTTGAAAAGTGAAAAAGTTGAGTCACGTTGTTTCAGAAATAGATGTCATCTAGCCATTAAGTGCTGAATAAGTGTATTCATATTCCTATACTTACTGATGGAGAAGATAACACATGCTTGTTAAAAATATGCAACACAAGCCGGGCGGTGGTGGTGCACGCCTTTAATCCCAGCACTTGGGAGTCAGAGGCAGGCGGATTTCTGAGTTCAAGGCCAGCCTGGTCTACAGAGTGAGTTCCAGGACAGCCAGGGCTATACAGTGAAACCCTGTCTCGAAAAATCAAAAAAAAAAAAATGCAACACATCTCTGAATAGTTATTATATTTTACTGAAGTGTGGCACTTATTGGAGAAATTTTTTTTCTGTGATGAAAAGAAACTTTCTCCTTTGAATGTATAATGTCCATACCTAAGTATGCTTTGATGAGTCTTAAACTAGCTAATAAGATAGTGGCCAACATGTGTGTATGACATCTGTTTTCATTTAGAGTCTCCCTATTTGTTTCTGTACAGATACAAATCATCTTGAATTACAGGATCTATAAGACATATATTTATGTGTTTCTCATGCAACTAGATTGGTTCACCATAAGCAACTGTCAATAAGGAAAGGATTAAGAAGCAAACAAACAAGACTATTAAATAGCAAGCATGTTGTGTCCCTAATCCATTCATGTAGCTCAACAACATTGTAAAGTATCAAGTTTACAGGTGAAAGTGGGGCTACAAAGACTCTTGGGTACAAGGTGGCAGCTCATAGTGAGCGATAAGAACAGAGTAAGCTGTCTTTAGTTCTTGTGCCCTCTTTTGGTTGACTTTCCCACAAAAGAAAGGTACTATAGTTAACTTTTTATTCTTCCTCCCTACTTAAAGTACTGAATGATTTTCATTTTTCTCACGTATTAAAACTAAACTTGTCTGTCAAATCTATTTTCTAACCATTTCATAAACGTATATGATGAATTCTAATTACTCTCACCCGCCTTCTTCTCTTTCCCACACACATGTCTTTTCATTATGTTTTGTGACCCACTGAGTTTAACCATGAATTTGAAACAATCCGCAAACTTAATTTGTAATTGTGCTGTGTGCATGCCACATATCCCTCTCTACCTGTGCCTTAAAGGTTAATATTTCCTTTCAGACACCATCTTTCCAAATATGAAGCACACTATTCTCCTCCAATGTAAAATGTATCTCTCATGCATTAATATTTACAATATACTGGATCAAATATTGCTTTATAAAATCAGAGAAAAGTTAATGTGTTTGAAAGGCAAGATTTCCTTTAAGGTTTAGTTTTGGTGTTCAAACAGCTTCAATGAAAAGATAATCAGGCAGCTTTTGCAAATCTAACTTATGATTAAGTCCTATCATAAGACAGGGCCAATATATTACCCTATGATTTGTAAGATTTTAGTATATATCTAGGTCAGTGGCGTTCAGCTGAACACTCTGCAAGAATACAAATGCTCTCTGTTTGTACTGTGCAGTAAAATAATGGTGTGTAGCTTTGAAGACCTGAAAAAGAAGTCACTATGGCAAAGGAATCGAAGTTTTTCTTGTGGTTCTCCAACATTGCCACAAAGAAGGCATGGGGAAACAAGAGAAAACTACCACGAAAATTTTGAGATGAACAAGAAGCAGCAGTTTAAGCATGAAAACCATGGAGCTGATTCCTCTTCTAGCTTCCAGCCCAGCCACTGAATGCTCATGTTCCGTCTATGGGAAGGCTTGAAATATATGATTTGTAATAAGTTGTACTCAGAGCAGCATTTATCAGCAAAGTAAATAACTCTCTCAGATAAATGGTGTATGAAACTCCAAATTTTTCTTCGCAAATTTTTGTGTGTTGTTCTCTTTTAATTTTTATCTACTTTTTAGCTATATTTGTATATTATAGATATATTCTTCTAGGTTCATTTGTTAAGAAGCTTCTAGAGTGGTAGGTTTCCCTGTCATTTTTCAAATGGCTTTCCATGTGAGTTGTCATTCCCAATATTATTGTATATGATTATATTGTCTACATGTGCCTATGTTCATTACATGTGTAAATGGTACCCACAGAAGTCAAAAGAAGGCATTAGATCTTCTGGAACTAGAGTTACAAGTGATTGTGAGTCATTATGTGTGTGTGTGTGTGTGTGTGTGTGTGGTGGGGTGTTTCCCATTACTGTGAACAATATTCAGTAGGGGAGAAACTTCGAGTTAGGCACCAGCTCAACTTCTCTATGATGGTGAAATAATAATATTGTCTCCAGCAATAGGGTCTTACTATCAGGTTGTATCCTGCACCAATAGTCTTTGTAATAGCCTGTGATATTTCAGGGTTTCCATGAGGCTCCTTGGGCCTACTCAACAAGATGTAGTCCATCCTTGAAACTTCAGGTTTTATTTGAGCAGTATGATGTCTAGTTGGGGGATTGCATTCTGTAATTTGGTGTCTCTATTAAATTTCGTTTCTTCATATATATGTGTGTGTATATACATACATATATATGTGTGTGTATACATATATATCTATGATGAAATGATATATCTATCATATATATATATATATATATGATGAAAGTAGAAGGTTTCAATATGGCTTTTTTAAAAATGGCCTTCAATATTAGTTGGTCCTTCCCATATTTCCTTCTTTTTTTCTCTTTTAACTTCCTTTCCATTTCATCCTCCTATTCACATTTCCCTGCTATCACTCCATAACTCCATGTGTTTCATTTCCCCATCATTGGGAAAGCTGCTCCTTCCACATAGTCCTGCAACAGGGTACATAACCTCTGCGTTCATTCAGACTATAGCAGACGTTATGAATGTGTAAATGCTAACCCCACATATAATAGAAACCATGCAATATTTGTCTCTTTAGGTCTGAGTTACCTTATTCAGTATACTTTTCTAGACTTCCATCTATTTACCTGTATATTTCATGTTTCCTGACATCTACACAATATGCCATTGTATAAATATATCACACATCCATTATCTACTCATCTTTCAGTAGACATCTAGGCTAGTCCTAGTTTGACTACTATGAATAGAGCAGCAACAAACTAAGTCTCTGAAGTAGGGTGTAGTGTCCATTGGGTTTATATTCAAGTGTTGTATATTGTGTATTCTGACCGGAATAGGATGAAATATTATCTTACTTTTAATTTGCATTTTCCTGGTGGCTAAGGATGATAAACATTTCTTTAAGTGTTTCTAAGCCATTTGTGTTTCATCCATTGAGAAATCTCTGCTTAGTTCTGTTGCCCATTCTTAATTGGGTGATTTGTATTCTTTATGTTAGTAGCAGGTGCTTTTAGTTATTTTTTAATACTATGAATAACAACCCTCAATCATATGTATAATTGTTTATAATTGTTTTCCATTCTGTAGGATGGAAATCTGTCCAAGTAATGGTGTCATTTGTCATAAAGAAGCCTTTCACTTCATGAAGTCTCAATAATTGTGATATCAGTCTCTTGTTCAGAATGTGCTTTCCATTAACCCTGAATTTAACTTTCTTTTCTATCAGATTAAGGGTATGTGGACTTACGTTGAGGTCCTTGATGCATTTTGGAATTGAATTTTGTACAAAATGGTAAGTATGGTTCTCTTTGCATCCTTTTACATTGTTTATCCAGTACAACGAGCACCATTTCAAGAAAAATGCTGCCTTTGCTCAAGTGTGTGTGTGTACTTCTGGCACCTATGTAAAAAAAGATATCAGTGTCTTCAGATGTGTGGAATTATGTATGGGCCTTAAATAATATTCTATTGATCACCATGTCTGTTTTTATGCCAACACCATGCTGTGTTTTATTATTATAGTTCTCTGGTACAACTTGATATCAGTGACTGTGACACCTCTACCAGCTCTTTCATTATTTAAGATTGTATTAGCATTCGTGATTTTTTTGTGTGTGTTTCCATATGAAGGTCAATATTGTATTTTCAATTTCTATGACAAATTGTGTTAAAATTTTGATGCTAGTTGTATTAAACTATAGTTTGCTTGTGTAGAATGGCCATTTTCACCATATCAATCCTATCAACCCATGAACATGGGAGATCTTTTCATCTTTTTATGTCTTCATTGATGTTTCAAAGCTTGTATTATACAAGTTTTTAATTTTTTTGGTAGAGTTACCATGAGACATTATTTACTTAATTACTTACTTATAGTTTAGGCTATAGTGTTATGTATTCTTTCCCTGATTTCTTTCTCAGTATGCTTATCATTTGTGTACAGGAGCACTATTAATTTTTGTGAGTTAACTTTGTAACTTATTTTGCCTAAATGTTTCTAAACTAGAAATAAGGATGCTTTGGTTTCTTTCTTCCCTTGTTCTCCTTCAGTGTTAGAAGCTGACTCCTCACTATTTGTTAAAAAGGCTAACTTTTTCCCACTGGATGGTTTTATCTCGTTTGTCAAAGATCAAGTGACCATAGGTGTGTGGGTTCATTTCTGGGTCTTCAATTCTATTCCATTGATCTACCTGCCTGCCACTGCACCAATACCATGCAGTTTTTATCACAATTACTTTGTAGTACAGCTTAAGGTCGGGGATGGTGATTCCACCAGAGGTTCTTTTATTGTTGAGAATAGTTTTCGCTATCCTAGGTTTTTTGTTATTCCAGATGAATTTGCAAATAGTTCTTTGCTATTCTGTGAAGAATTGAGTTGGAATTTTGATAAGGATTGCATTGATCTGTAGATTGCATTTGGCAAGATGGCCATTTTTACTATATTAATCCTGCCAATCCATGAGTATGGGAAATCTTTCCATCTTCTGAGATCTTCGATTTCTTTCTTCAGAGACTTGAAGTTCTTGTCAGACAGCATTTTCAACAAATGGTTCTGGCTCAACTGGTGGTTAACATGTAGAAGAATGCAAATTGAACCACTCCTACCTCCTTGTACAAAGCTCAAGTCCAAGTGGATCAAGGACCTCCACACAAAACCAGATACACTGAAACTAATAGAAAAGGAAGTGGGAAAGAGCCTGGAGCACACAGGCACAGGGGAAATTTATTTGAACAGAACACCAATAGCTCATGCTCTAAGATCAAGAATTGACAAATGGGACCTCATAAAATTACAAAGCTTCTGTAAGGCAAAAGACACTGTCAGTAGGACAAAACAGCAACCAACAGATTGGGAAAGTATCTTTACCAATCTTTTATCCACTACAGGGCTAACATCCAATATATACAAAGAACCCAAGAAGTTAGACTCCAGAGAAACAAATAACCCTATTGAAAATGGTGTACAGAGCTAAACAAAGAATTCTCAATTGAGGAATACTGAATGGCTCAGAAGCACCTAAAGAAATGTTCAAAATCCTTAGTCATCAGGGAAATGCAAATCAAAACAACCCTGAGATTGCACCTCACACCAGTCAGAATGGCTAGGATAAAAAACTCAGGTGATAGCAGACGCTGGAGAGGTTGTGCAGAAAGAGGAACACTCCTTCATTGCAAGCTTGTACAACCACTCTGAAAGTCAGTTTGGCGGTTCCTCCGGAAATTGGACATAGTACTACCGGAGGACCCAGCTATACCCAGAAGATGCTCCAACATGTAATAAGGACACATGCTCCACTATGTTCATAGCAGCCTTTATAACAGCCAGAAACTGGAAACAACCCAAATGCCCCTCAACAGAGGAATGGATACAGAAAATGTACATTTACACAATGCAGTACTACTCAGACATTAAAAACACTGAATTTATGAAATTCTTAGGGAAATGGATGGATCTGGAGAATACCATCGTGAGTGAAGTAACCCAATCACAAAAGAACATACATGGCATGCACTCTCTGATAAATGGATATTAGCCCAGAAGCTCAGAATACCCAAAATACAATCCACAAACCACAAGAAACTCAAGAAGAAGGAAGACCAAAGTATGGATGCTTCATTCCTTCTTAGAAGGGAGAACAAAATACTCATCTAAGGAGTTGCAGTGACAAATTATGGAGCAAAGAATGAAAGAAGGACAATCCAGAGACTGCTCTACCTGGGAATCCTTTCCATATTCAATTATCAAACCCGGACACTATTGTGCATGTCAGCAAGTGCTGGCTGAAAAGAGCCTGATATAGCGGTCTCCTGAGAGGCTCTGACAGTGCTCAACTAATTCAGAAGTAGAGACTCACAACCATCCACTGGACTGAGTATAGGGTCCCCAGTGAAGGAGCTAGAGGAAAGACCCAAGGAGCTGAAGGGTTTGCAGCCCCTTTATAGGAACAACAATATGAACTAACTAGTAACCTCAGAGCTCCCAGGGAATAAACCTTCAACCAAAGGGCACACATGGTGGGACTCATGGCTCCAGCAGCATATGTATAGCAGAGTATGGCCTAATCGGTCATCAATGGGAGGAGAGGCCCTTGGTCCTGTGAAGGTTCTATGCCCCAGTGTAGGGGAATACCAGGGCCAGGAAGTGGGAGAGGGTGAGTTGGTGAGCAGGGGAAGGAGGGAGGAAACAGGGTTTGTTTTTTTGTTTTTGTTTTTGATATTTTTTCGGAGGGGTAATTAGAAGAGGAGATATATTTGAAATATAAGTAAAAAAAAACATCTAATTAAAAAAAGAAGCTGATTCCACCATTTTTGCCTTCACTGTTGATTTTAATATGGATTATATAATAACAGGGACTTCTTTCTTCTGATTGTTCAGTTTCCAAAGTCTTGATATTTTTACTTGTATTTCTTAGGTAAGGCAAGATTTATTCCTCTGCTATGTAGACTGTTTTTCAAAACAACAGACCACAGAGACCTTCTGAAAACCAGGTTGATTTCATTTGAAAAATGAAGCTTTCTTAAGTGTCTGATCACAATGATGTTAAAGATTTGTAACAACATGTTTTTGCTACTGCTAATTGCAAAGTTCTGCTTTTGTTACGCTTTGCTTGCTTGAAAAAGCCATTAAAGACCTATATAAGAAGGAATGATCCTCTGGAGGCCAGGGCCAGAGGGTAGATTGGTGAGCAGGGGGAGAGGAGGGAGAATAGGGGGGTTTTCAGAGGGGAAACCAGGAAAGGGGAGAACATTTAAAATATAAATAAAGAAAATATCGAATTAAAAAAAGAATACTCTTTCTGCACCTTAGTCATTACTTTTCTCCTATTCTCACAAAGAAAGAGGATAATTTGGCCTGGACACAATAAAAATGTGTGCCTTGCAATACTACTGTTTCCAACTTATTTGGGTCTTTTTTTCAACACTCAACATTCATTTGTCTGACTGTTCTGGTTAAAATTTTGAGTACTATCCACTAGCTATTGTATAAGTGGGCATCCTAATGGTGTTCTTGATTTTAGTGGAACTGGTTTGATTTTCTATTTATATTGATACTATGTTACCCTTTGTAACCTTTATGTTTCCAGGACTTTTATCACAAAGGGACATAGGATTCCTTCAAATATCTTTTCTGTCTCTAATTCGATGATGGTGCAGCTTTTGTCATTTTGTCTGTCTATATGGTAGATTACATTTACTGATTTATGTATGTTGATCCACCCTTGCATTTCTCAGATAAAGGCAATAATGGATATTTTAGATATTCTTGGATTTGTTTTGCAAGTTGCAAGTATTGTATTGAGAAAATTTTGCATCTATGTTAGTAAGGGAAATTGGTCCATAATTTTCTTTTGATGTTTCTTAGTATGGTTTTAGTATTGGGTAATAGTAGCTTTAGAAAAAAACTAGGAAATGAACATTTGTATTATATGTAATAATTTAAAAGGTATTAACACTAATTCTTTGACTATCTAGTAGAATTTTGCACTGAATACACCTGGCTTTTGGGGAAAGAGGAATTTATTTTCTGCTGTGATTTTGCTAGGGATTTGTTGGTCTGCCTAAACGGCTTCCACAGTCTTTATTTAGATTTGATAGGATATATATATATCAATAAATTTATCTACTTCATTTACATTTTCCAGTTTGCTGGAATATAGAATTTTAAAGTATGCTCTTATGATTATCTGAATTTCCTTGGAGGTCTATTATCATCATATCCTCCTTTTCAACTCTAATTTCATTAATTTGGATTTTTATTCTCTATTTTAGTTAATTTGACAGAATTTATCAATCTTGTTTGTTTTTTCAAAAGAACTCATCATCATTTCATCATTTCCTTTCATTGTCTTTTGTGGTTATTGCTATTTTATTTATTTCAGTTTGAAGTTTATTTTTGGCACATGTTCTTGGAGAATATATCTTCATGCTTTTCTAGAGCTTTCAGGTATACCTAGAAGTTGATAACATGCAACTCCCCTGAATTTTTATGCAGACAATGATGTGAAGTTTTTCATTGTGGCTTACTTAGCTTTTATTTTCATTTCCACACACTTTTCAAAAGTTTGTTTTTTAATCTTTTTCTTGATTTTTTGTCTTGACCCAGTTTTCAGTCACTAGTGAGTTGTTCAGATTCCATGAACTGCAAACTCTCTGCTATTTCTGGTATTGTTAATACCAAACTCTACCCTACTGTGGTCAGATAGGATGTACAATATTATTTCAGTTTCTTTGTATCTATTGAGACTTGCTAGTGTCATAGTTTTTGGCCAGTTTTGGAGAATTTTTCATAAGCTTCAGAGGAAAAAAGTTTACTTTTTAGTGTTTGGGTAGATATTGGTCTATTTTATTAATGGTATTATTTAACTGCAGCATTTCTTTGCTTAGATTTACTTAGATGATGTATCTCTTGGTGAGTATAGGGTATTAAAGTTACCAACGGTCACTGTGTAGGAGACAACATGTTGCCTTAGCTATATTAGTGTTTCTTTAAGGAAGTAAGGCTCTTTTGTTTTGGTGCATATATGTTTAAAATTGCAGTGTCCTCTTGGTCATTTTCCCTTTGACAAATATGTAGTGTTCTTCCCTATCTTTTCTGATTAATTTTTGTTTGAAGCCTATTTTGTGAGATTTTTTTTTATTAGATGTTTTCTTTATTTACAATATCTCCTTTCCCAGGTTTCCCTCCAAAAATAAAATAAAATAAACGAACACTTAAACGAACCCCTGTTCCCTCCCCCTTCCCCCTGCTCACCACCCCAATCCCTCCTGCTTCCTGGCCCTGGCATTCCCCTACACTGGGGCACAGAACCTTCACAGGGCCAAGGGCCTCTCCTCCCATTGATGACCAACTTGGCCATCCTCTGCTATACATATGCTACTGTGGCTAGGAGTCCCACCATATGTACTCTTTGGTTGGGGTTTTAGTCCCTGGGAGCTCTGAGGGTATTAGTTAGTTCATATTGTTGTTCGCCCTTTAAAACAACCACATCTATTTACTTCTTGGGCTCATTTGCTTAGGACCTTTTTTTTATCCTTTTATCCTGAAGTTGTGTGTATCCTTTATGTTAAGGTATATTTCTTGGATGCAACAGAAAGATGCGTACTGTTTCTCAATCTAATATTTTACTTTGTGATTTGCTTACCGGGGAACTGATATCATTGAAGTTGCAAGTATCAATAAGCAGTATTTACTGATTCCTGTTATTTGGTTAATAGTGTTTAGATTCTCATCACTCCATTTCATTTACTGTAATGATTTATTTCTTGTATCCTTCTGGGTGTAGTTAACCTATTCATATTGAAGTTTTTCTTCTAGAACTTTCTGTAGAACTGTATAGGCAAATTTAAATTGCTTAACAGTAGCCTTATTATGAAAAGCTTTTTATTCACCACTTCCCTTGAAGACACAACCTTACATGTTCCATATTTCTGGCTTCTTTGGTGCATTTCTGTGAGCACTGGGACTTTCTGTCCTACAAAGTGTAAGTTTGAAGAGATCAGAACATAGGACAGGAAAGGTAATGAAAATTGCCTACCTATATCTCAGCCTTGTGTGACCATTGGGACTTTCTGGTAGAAAGTGTTTCTGTGGATTAGAAGCTGGCACACAGGAGTGGAAATGTACTAAAAGGGAAGGCCAAGACCCTGGGTGATGTGTTAGAATGCCGAGTCACATCAGAATATATCATATACTAGGCCCAAACTGTTCCACATGTAAGAGGTTTGAGAGGGAGAGAGGGGGACAGTAGCACGGAAAGAGAGGAGGGAGAGAAGGGGGAGAGAGAGAGAGATGGAGGAATGTCCCCTGTGTATATATATATGGGTTGTGATGTAGTGGCCACAGGTAAAGGTGGGAGGTGAGCCCAATGGATTCTGGGAATATGGTGGCTGTTGCCCTGGCAACAGATCTGTGGACCTGCCCATGCATCACCATAGGCTTTGGATGCTCTGATGTTAACATACCTCCCTTTTTGATATTATAAAGAGAAGGAAAGGAAAAGGGAAGGGGAAGCTGATGGTGAAAATGGAACGAGGGCGTCGTGTCTCTTAAGCTACTTCTTACTGTCTAGGGGCGTTGTCAATGGGAAGTGGCTGGCTTTCACCATCAGGATCCACTTGGTAAATGTTTGTACCAGGTTCCTCTGTGAACAGTGGCTCATCTGTGGGCAGTGGCTGGTAATCTTGTAACAGGAGCTGATTGATAGTTTGGTTAGAAAATTTTTGTATTTGTCATTGAAGAAATGTAGAAACAAGATTAATGAGGCAGAGTGCAAATAATAACACCAGGAAGATGACTAGGAAAGGAGTTACAAATGGAAGTATCCACTTCCATATGGGGTTTTCAAAAATCCCAGAGCTGGAGGTCTCATGGTCCCTGAAATTTTTTATGTCTGACTGTAGCTCCTGGATTTTATTTCTTACTATCCCAGATTGGTTGACGTAGAAGCAGCATTCTTCTTGGAGGAATAGGCAAAGACCACCTTCTTTAGCTGTCAGGGTATCTATCTAGTCCCCATCTGTTCTGAAGCACCACGGCTGCCAAAGAATCGATCTGTTTTTGGATAGTAAGCACAGTTTCAGACATTTTTTGAAAATCGCTTTGAAACTGAGAAGTGAATGTATTATATTGGATCATGGAAGTTGTTATCCCTGCAACTCCAGTACCAACACCTATGGCTATTCCCGTAGCAACCAGGAATGGCACAACTTGAACTGCCCTCTTATATTGGGCAGCTATCATATCTAAAACTGAGATTGGCAGGGTCTTGTTTCCCTGGATTATTCCCAGTTCAGGGAAAAGAAGTACTAATGTGCAAACTCCTGACTAGCTAGCAGGTAGGCGATGATATGCCTGAGTGCCACAAAGAATTGACGTGTTTTGGATTGTAGGGCATTGTGGTAGAGATGATACATCAAGGGTTATGGTTCTATTGCAGTTTAGGGAGCTCAGCATTCCCACTGTATGAGTCCCAGAGGCCTTAAAACAGGTTGTCACACCAAAGAGATGGACAGAGGTAAGGTATGGAGTCATGGTGACACTGGAGCCAGGGCAGCTGACAAAGGGTGAGGTAACGTTACTTGGCAGTATCACCGGAGACACTGTAAGTGACAATTGTGAGTTAGTTCCAGGGGGTACACATAACCAGCACTCCTTAAAGTGTCCAGGTCTGGTGACATTAAGGAGTTGGTATGTCAAGGTCAAGGTCTGAAGTAAAAGGCAAAATGACAAGTTAGTGCCATTTATGAGGGGTGATGTCAAAGAGATAAGGACCTCAGAGGAGTGTTTGATTATCTCCCCTACTTTTTTGATATCCAGGTGTTGGGCAATTGAGACATATTTTCTCTGAATATGGATGGTACTTCTGCCTGATTTTTATGATGGAGCTTACCAACGACTCCTGTCTCCCACCTGGAATCCCATGGGTCTTGTATGTAGAAAAAGAGTGTCTTGCGATGTTAATAGAAGAAATGATTGATCTGTGATCCTAGCATATGTATTTGACAAGATCAATATGGGCAACCCCCATATTGGTCTGGCCATTTTCTACAATAAACTTTTGTCTGGTCAAAGAGAAAGCAAGTATAGAGATCATAATATTTAAATGGGATTACAGACACCAGGATGATAGCAACTTGGATTGGTTCCAGGCATCCAGCTACAGAGCAGTTTCCTGACCCTATTTGGAAAGACTGTTATCTATAGGGGTTTCTTGAATCTCGAATCTCCAGATATAAGGGCTACCCTGGATAAAAATGAACAGCAGGGGGAGGATGAGAAACCCATGTCTAATCCAGTGAGGTCGAGCTTGGCTGCCAGAGTGGAGTCTCATTTTCTGGGATTGGGGACAAGGTAGGTGGTCTCATTGTCCTCTGGAGCATAATAGAGTATGGTCCTGTTAAGATTGATGTGTATAAAGAAAAGTCATCTTTAGGTGGAGGAATGAAAGGTTTGAGGTGAGACAGATGGACCCAATGAGAGAGTCCCTCGAGTTTAGCAGCTGTAGGGGTCACAAGAATTACTTTAAAAGGGCCCTGCCACTTGAGAGAGAGGTGAGGGCCGATGACCTGGAGGGGATAGAAGGACTTGGCCTCCAATGTTGATAGGTAGTGGACAGGAGACAGTGCATGGCCGAGGTAGATGGTGGTCAGCAAAGTTCCATAGGACAGAATGGAGGAGGCAAAGTAATGGGGTAAGTAGATGGTCTGGGAGGGGAGAGCATTTAGGTGAAAGACCAGGAGTTAGG
>NW_022196910.1:33474695-33479057 GCF_008632895.1 Mastomys coucha | reverse complement strand
GAAGACAATGCTTGGCTGTTAGGATGAAAGAGTTGGTGAAGATAGGACAGAGTTTGGCAAGTGTCAGGAGCTAAGAAGGAAGAGATGTAGGTTGTAGTGTAAGCATGTCCTGGGGAGGATGAGACAAGTCTAGGCCCCTAAGGGCCACAGCTCTAGCTGCCTCATCAGCTCGGTTTTTTCCCCTGGAGACAATATAGGTGTCTGTCTGGTGTGATCTACAGTGGACAATCCCAATGGTTGTGGGAAGATGGGAGGCCTTTAGCATGGCCATAATTTGGTTTGCATTAGTTACTGATCCTTCTTTCGTAAGTAACCCACGCCCCTTCCAGATAGTAGCATGAGACAAAGGGATATGAAAAGCATATTTGGAATCTGTGTAGATGTTGAGGGATTTTTCCTGTGCCAGTTGAAAGGCACAAGTAAGGGCTATTAATTCAGCCTGTTGATCGGTGGTGTGAGTAGGAAGGGCCTGTGCCTCAACCACCTTGGTGTCTGACACTATGGCATAGCCAGCTTTTCTAGCCCCTTCATGTAAAAAGGAGCTGCCATCTGTATACCAGGTATAGATGGCCTGAGGTAGTATGCCCTCTTGTATGTGTGAAGAATAGGGTAATAGTTCCTCTAAAGTTTCAGTGCAGAAGTGAGATAGGAAGTGGTCAGTATTAGGTCGAGGAAGAAGATTGGAAATATTAAGAGGCGAGCATGATTGGGAGGTAAGTGTAGAATCCTCTACTAGAGCTACCTGAAGGGAAAGAACCCTAGAGGGAGGTAGTCTGTAAGCTTTTATAAGTTAGAAGCTGTGACAAGTTATGAGAAGAGAAGACAGTTATAGGCGACCCAAAGGTTAGTTTTTTTGACTCTCTAATAAGGAGTTCAACAGCTGCTAAGGTATGAATACAAGGTGCCCATCCCTGGATGTTTAGATCTAGTTTTTTTGATAAGTAAGCTACAAGTGAAAAAGAGGGCCCCAGTTGATGACCTAAGACTCCAAGGGCAAATCCCTCTTTTTCAGTTACATAGAGGGAAAAAGGATGAGTCAAGTCAGGGAGATGTAAAGCTGGTGCCTTAAGGAGAGCTTGTTGAAGCCTCTGAAATGGCTTGGTAATAGGTTTGAGAAGAGGCTTGTGGGTGGGGCCTAACACTGTTTCATATAGGGGACGAGAAAGGAGGGAAAAGGAAGGGATCCACGAATGTAAAAAGCTAGCTATTCCTAGGAATGATAAAATCTCTTCCTTTGTAGAAGGAGCAGTTAGAGGCTGAATGAGATTCTTTCTATCTAAGGTAATAGCCTTGTGGGTTGGGGTAATTGTTAGTCCCAAATAGGTGACCTGAGGGATGGACAGTTGGACTTTAGAAGGTGAGACCCTGTAGCCTCAACTGGAGAGGAAATTTAGAAGAGTAGAAGTGTCAGCAGAGAAGTACATCATCTACATAAAGTATAACCTTTGATTTAGAGAGAGACAAGGAGAGTAAGTCAGAAGCCAGGGCTTGACCAAATAGATGTGGGCTATCCCAGAATCCCTAAGGTAGAACAGTCCAGATAAGTTGGGTAGAAAAGTGGGTATCAGGATCTGTCCAGGTAAAGGCAAATATATTTTGTGACTTGGCATCTAGAGGGATAGAGAAGAATGCATCCTTGAGATCTAAGACTGAGAAGTAAGAAGCCCTTGAGGGGATATTGGAAAGAAGTGTGTAAGGATTAGTCACAACAGGATGGAGAGGAATTACCACAGAATTAATGCGCCTGAGGTCTTGAACCAGGAGATAGTTACCATTAGGCTTCTTAACTGCTAGTAGAAAGTAAAGGGAGAAGAGGTAGGACGAAGAAGTTTTTTTTTCTCAAGAGGTCAGAAATAATAGGCTTAAGTCCCCTGAGGCTCTGGAGAGAGAGAGTGTATTGAGCTTGGGTTATGTACCTGATAGAATCCAATAATTGGATGACAACAGGAGAATGGTATTTAGCAACAGAGGGGTTCTGGATATCCCAGACTCGGGGATCTACCTGAGAAGCTGGTAAAGGAAATAACATGGTAGTGTTAGTAGGTTGCCTGGCTAGGAGAAGGAGCAGAGGAACCACTGGAGAGCCTGGGTTTAGGCGAATGTGAGGAGCAAAGGAAATAGAGGCTCCCAGTCTAGCTAGAAGATCCCTTCCCAACAAGGGGACAGGACATGTTGGCACTGCCAAAAAGGAATGGGTGAAAGGTACACCCCTAAAAATGCAACTAAGTGGTGGGGTCTGGAGAGGGAAGTAAGGTTGTCTTCCTACTCTGACAATAGGAAAACCAGAAGGAGAAGTGGGTCCCCAAAACTCTGTCAGGACTGAGTAAGTGGCTCCAGTGTCCAAGAGGAAGGAGATGGACCGCCCACATACCACGATATTTACCCAGGTCTCCCTGCTAGTGATGGCAGTGGTCGGGTCAGGGGAGCTCGGCCCTCCTTGGTCAGCCATAGCCAAGCCTAGGAGATCAATTGGAGGGTTATAGGGGAGTGATGTCCCTTTGCTCTGTGTAACATGAGGGCAATCATCAGCCCAATGTCCCTCTTGATGGCACCTAGGGCATGGCCCTCTGGCTTGCAGAAGTTAGGGCAGGCTTTTGCCCAATGACCTTTTTTTTTTTTTTTTACCACATTTGTAGCAGGTACCTGATGGTCTCTGAGTCTTAGGAGACCATGAGTCCAGGGTAGTGGCTGGGGCTGGTGGGATAGCCTTTGCCAGCATATGGTATTTTTGTTTGCAGACTTTATCATCTTTCCCATGGTACATACACTTTGAAGGCCAGCACTATGACTTCTGCCTGTGGAGTTAGGGGTCCCCTCTCCAGTTTTTTAAGTTTAGATCTTATGTAGAGGTAGCTCTGGGAAAAGAAGTAGGTCATCAGAAGTTGCTTACCTTCTGGGTTTTCAGGGTACAGATTGGTATGTTGTAATAAAGCCTTCATAAGGCATTCTAAAAATTGAGGTGGAATCTCCTGCTTGTCCTGAACAACCTCTTGGAGTTTTTCAAAACTTACTGGCTTTAAGGCCACTTTTCTAAGACCAGTCAGAAGGCATGTAATGAACCTGTCCCTGGCTAAAATACCACCTGCAGAATTGTAATTCCACCGGGGATCCTGGTCCAGCACTGTCTCAGAGCCAACTGGGTATGTGCTGTCTGTTTGGTGAATTCCATCTGCATGCACTCTTGCTGCTTCCCAGACTCGTCTGCATTCCTCAGGAAGTAAGTTGTTAGTAAGGATTATATGAACATCATGGAAAGTCAAGCTATAAGATTGAGTGATATACTGGAACTCTTTAATAAACTTGGAAGAGTTAGAAGTATAGGACCCCAGCCTGTTTTCTATTTGGGAATGTTCACTAAGTGAGAACAGAACATGTACTCTGACAAGACCATCTACTCCAGCAACTTCCCTTAGAGGTAGGGTGTCTCTGGGGAGGAAGGATTTGGAGGTTTGGCTGTAGCCTTAGAGTGGGTGACAGGAGGAGTGAAGATAGCTGCCAGTGTTGGACATTTGGAGTGGCCCACAGCTGGCACAGAAGGGGGGGTCTGGAGAGGCAGAGCTAGCAGTCTCTGGGGTATCCTAGTGAGGAAGAGAACCTGAGGCAGCAGTTTGGGTTTTCAGTGGCATGGAGACAGGTCTGTGGTGAAAATGGGGTGGTTCATTAGCTGGATCTAGCATTGTAGCATCATCTTGTGGAGGTTGTGTAGATTTCGTGGCTAAGAAAAGTTGGGTTGGGGAACAAGAAGAGCACAAGGAGGGATTGGAACAGAGATAGATAAATGATTGGACATAGGGAACCTCCTTCCATTAACCAGTTCACTGGCAGTATGTATTAAGATCTCTTAAAATAGTTAGATCTAGGGTGCCATTAAGTGGCCATTTTGAATTTCCATCTAGTTGACATTTAATCCAGATCTTATTGCAGAGATATATTAATTTTGATGACTTCAAGTCAGGCATTAGCTTTAAAGATTTGAAATTTTCCAGGAGACTTGCCAGGGTGATTCCTGGAGGTATGGTCGAAGACATTGTGACACCCATTGGCGGGTAGTTGGACTGTTCGTACCAGTGTCCTGAGAACAGTCCAAGAACCAAAAAGTAAAAACCAAAGCTAGTGGTTTAAGTCATCACGAGACCCCCTTAGTGGCTACCCAGCTGACCCCGGTGGCCTGCTTTGGAAAGCAACCCACCCTGGATCCAAGGATTTTTTGACTGCTAGAGCCCGGAAAAAAATTGGGACCGAGACATGCTTTCGAGGGAGGGGTAACCAATGGCAGAAGTCCTAAGATGTATGTGGCTCACAGCCATTCATCGAACTGAGTACAGGGTCCCCAGTGAAGGAATTAGAGAAAGAACCAATGGA
>NW_022196910.1:33449689-33474215 GCF_008632895.1 Mastomys coucha | reverse complement strand
ATAAAAAAAAAAACAAAAAAAAAACAAAAAAAAACCAAAACAACAACAACAACAAAAAACAACAAAAAAAAGATGTATGTCAACTGGGAGGCTTGACTGTAAACCCCGTGGTTCCCTGAGAAGGCTGGCCAGGCCGTATCTGGGAAGCTGGAGGTCCTCCCCTTGTCTGATCCTACCAATTACTATGCTGGTGTCTGTGCAAGAATTATAGTGGACTGGTAAAATGGAAAATGTGAAACTGAATGGGTAGAGCAGAGGCTAACCCCACCTGATAGTGACCAGGCAGGGCACTGCTCACATAGTAGAAGTTGGTATGTCCCGCAGTGCGTGGGGCGGCTCTGGCTGTAACTTAGTGGTGGTGTCTTCAGCGAGCAGAGGCAACTTCTGTGGTGAAAGCCTGCCATTATCTTAGCTGCCAGCTGAGGGGCCGCGAACTCGCCTACTGATGGCAACCGCAGTTGCAGGTGTTGCAACTGATCCATGTGGTCATGACCTCTGCCTGTCCGCACTGCAGGGCAGCACAGAGGGTGCTGATGCTAACTGACAAATCTGAGTCACAGCACCAAATGATGTGTTAGAACAGCGAGTCATGTCAGAACATACCACACACTAGGCCCAAGTAGTTCCCCGTGTAAGAGGTTTAATTGAGAGGGAGAGAGGGGGCAGTAGTGAGGAAAGAGAGGAGGAAAAGAGAGAGAGATGGAGAAATGTTCCCCGTATATATATGGGTTGTGATGTAGTGGCCACAGGTAAAGGTGGGAGGTGAGCCCAATGGATTCTGGGAATATGGTGGCTGTTGCCCTGGCAACAGGTCTGTAGACCCGCCCATGCATCACCACAGGCTTTGGATGCCCTGATACTAACACTGGGTCCACACCAAGAGTAGAAAAAAATTGTGTGAGAAGATAAAAATAATAGTTGATGAAAAGATATTCTAAAATGAAGGAGAGATCATGAACTATTCAACAATGAATATCTTTCATGTATCATCATATTCTAAATATTGATACCATGCTCAGATATGAATTATGATATCCATATTGAGTAGATAAAAGGTCAAGTCCTTAACTATCTGTTGTAAAATGAAGTTACCACATCCTACAGAACTGTATGAATTAAATATGGCTTTAGCATTGTGTACAAAACAGTATAGAATAAAATTTGAATAGACAATTTGCTAAGGATGTTATCAAAAGAGCAACATTTTCAAAGTTATGTGTTATTAAACTATGTGTCCATTATATAAATAGATATATATAATTATATATTATATGTAATATATAAATTATATATATAATAATGGACACATAGTTCAATATATGCATATATTAAATATATATAATTATATATGTATATGTGTATGTATATATATATGTATATGGAGAGAGAGAGAGAGAGAGAGAGAGAGAGAAAACATTACCTAATGTTTAGAGAATAAATACAACAGCCTGTGACAACCTCTGTAATGAAATGTTTTAATATACCTATTGCAGCAGATATCTCAAAACCTAATTCAATATAATTGCTTGCTATACATATAAGGAATATAATCTGGGCAGACATGAAATTTAATGAGTAATTAAGTATCTAAATTGAAGTCCCAGTCTCTGAGCAAGATTTCCACAAAGATCATCTCTGAAGTTTGATTTCTCTTCAAAAAGTATATTTGATTTATCTCTTCATTGGATAAAAATAGAAAGATACTGACCTAAGAGCAGTACAGTGTACATGCATACAGAGCTACCTTAGAAATATAAAAATATGGCTACAATTCTACTGATTGACATTGATATCAGAGATAAAATTCTACATTTTAAACACATTATGATTAATAATTGTTATTATTAAGAGGAATTTTTTAGATTATCTCTAAAAAAGCATTTTTCAAATTCATTATTTTAAATATTCATAGATTTAGCTTATCTTCTATTTAAAAATGATTCTCAGTAGACAATCTAATAATGATGTGGGTCTTCATAAACCAATCTAGATTAGACTAGTTAAAATGAATACTCATTTTAATCAGGATAATGAATTATAGTTTGCTATACATTGAGAACTGTTAAGAATGGAATTCTCTGAAGCTGTATGAGGATTTTTATCATCCTGTGTGATCTGGAATGTACGGCGCTTCTGCTGCCTACCAGCAGCAATAATGACCGAACACCTGGACTTCTTCTCTCGACGGTTTACTCAGGAATATTCTTTTGTTACAGCTCTCCTAGGTACCCAGGTGTTACAGCTCTTTAAGGTACCTAGGTATTACAGCTCTCCTAGGTTCTTAAGTGTCACAGCTCTCCTTGATGGCATGGCTCTTCTTGATGTTGCTGCTGCTTCTTCTGTTTCTGCTTCTTCTTCTGCTTCTTCTTCTGCTTCTTCTGCTTCTGCTTCTGCTTCTTCTTCCTAGGTGCCGCAGGTCTGCTTGCTTCTGTGGAGTGGCCCCGACTGTCAGGAGACAGCCCCTTATATACCCGAGCCTGAGCCACCAAGTCCTCCAGGATTGGTTCCCTGTCAAACCCTCATTAGCATACACCTGCTCAGGAGGGACGCATGCGCAGTACACACCCACTCAGGAGGGGCGCATGCGCAGTAGAATAGTCTATTGCAGCTGCGGCCACCATCTTAGATACGATCATCAGCGGCGGCCGCTTAAGATCCAAGCAGCTGACGATCATATCTGAGTGGCTGCCTACAGGGAGGCACAGGGCATGCTCACCTAGGGCAGGGGGAAAGAATTAAGGCTGCTTGGAGCCCTGCTCATCCCCGCTTCAGCCCTGTAAAAGGCAGCCTGTGTCTCTGACAGACATCCGCCATCTTGGATACGATCGTCTAAGCTGCCGCTGCTGACGATCGTATCCAAGCAGCTGCCTACACTGGAACACGAAGATGTACTGCTGAACATTTTCAGCCTGGACTTGGCAACTGTGATCTTTTACTGAGGATTCTTTTATGGTGTGATTTTTTTTGGGGGGGGGGCATACTTTAAGCCTTTGTAGGTATTAACATATTTACATTCATATTATTAGGCATGCTCCATTTTTACGTTTTGAAGATTTATTTTGTCTCAGGTATGTGTATGTATGTGTGTCTGTGCATATGTGCATATGACTGCAAGTGCAAAAGTTGGCAAGAAATATCAGATGCCCCTGGAAATAACCTGTTAGTTGTAAGCCACCCAATCTGAGTGCTGGAAAGAGAACACTGGTGTACTCTAAGGATGATACATGTTCTTAACCCTGAGCCATCTCTTCAGCTGTTTAAGTGAATTCTTATTAAAGCATGTTTACAGGGCTTTCTTTATTTCTTCTGCCATTTTTCAGGAAAATTCCATTCTTGTCTACCTAAGGACAACAGCCACTGGCCTCAGAAATCCCAAACATGAATACAAGCCTGAGACTAAAGTGGAGGACTTCTATATTCACTGAGTAAGGAGACATTTGGAAACTAATTAAATATAAATCGGGAAAGCAAATGTCATGGGCTATTTGACACTGAGGAATTTGATTTAAAGCAACTCATGAAATAAAAGCCCCTCCACCTTCTGTAGTCAATGAGGGCACAAGGGAGAGAAAACCAAACTTCCAGGGAGTACTTAGATATCATTCAAAGCAACACTTGGCCTTTAACCTTCATTTGTTATCATGCACTTTGTACTGCTGAAAAAGTTACTTTTGTAATGAGTAAAATACAATTGCTTATTATTCAGCTTTAAAATTATAACTATTATATTGCAGTAGGAAGTAAATTATTTCTATGGGGGGAAAAGGTTTTAATTTTCTTAACTTTGTAGCTCAGACAGAGGTACTTTTGTGTTTTATTTTCTTTCCAGCTTCCTGGGCTCTGGTGTAGTCACTCTTTTCTTGGTAATGCTGGTTAATCTCATTAAGAGTCTCCTGGGAACAAGAGGGGTTATTTTAGCAATCACATCGTGATAAGGTGTGAATTTAGCAGTGTGCTGGGACAAAAGGTGGCAAGGCAGGTTTAAGTTCTGCTGGAGAATTCTTTCTCATGTCCTTGATAGCATCATGTACACTTACCTTCTGAAAATATGCCCACAGACAGTCATTAAACAGCACAGAAATCAAAGCATATGTTTAAATTAATTGTTGAACATACCATAGCTTTGGAATTCGTATTCATATGGTATGTTATGGAATTCGTATTCATCATTTGTATTCTGTGTCCAGGTGCTTTTTCCTTTTGATGAAACATAGGGAGCTGGCAGGTAATCACGGGATATTTTTAGAATCCTAGCTCTATGATTTATCTTCTTGTTTGCATCATCTATTGAGCTCTGTTTGAACTGCATCGTTGTACACAGAGGAATCACCCAGCTGACACAAAACAAAGCTAATGTATATCTGTTTATACAGCAGCTTTAGATGGTGCACTTGAATTTTTATAAAATGACAATAAATTAATCATAAAGACCCAGTATTTAATAAGTTATTATAAAACTACTTACTCTATGATGGTTGTTAAAATGGATGAACCTGGAAGTGGGCAACTAAATTCAGTAAAATATTAAACTTATGTACCATGGTATTTATTAAAATTGTATGTTATATGCACGATTCCACATTGAATTCTATTAAAATGTCAGCATTAAGAATACATAAGCTCAGAAAAATACTTTGTTTAATATTTTATGCACCTGGGTTTCCTACAATATAGCTTATTAGCAGTGATTTATTTTCATGGCCTACAACTGGATGCTTACTGTATCTGCCAGGATTCCAGCGAGAAATAGTATCACATCCAAATGGAAAAGTGAGAATGCTTTCACAAAGGAACATAGTTCTCCCCCTCCATCCCCCGATCCATGTAACATTGGTTTCAAGGCAAAGTCTTACCACCTCAGATCAAGACATGCAGGTGCATCAGCCTCTTATAAAAATGGGTAGGTTTACACAATAGTTACAATGCACATGTCCTGCCAAATATTCAAAATTATCTCCCCATTCAATGTACTTCCTGACACAATGTGAACATTATCTAGATTGATAAGGTATATGTTGTTTAGTGTATAATGACAAGAAAAAATATGCACATGTTTCTTCTGCAATTAGCTTAACTCATGACAGGAGAACTGGGGGATACAGAGGAGAAATTTGTAAGACACAAGAATGGCTGGAAGAATGAAAGAAATAGGATGGAAGTGAGAGTGAAAACAGTGGTGGCTTCTGCTGCTGAAGGGCCTGCAGAAGAAACAAAGTCACGGTTATCAGATCTTAGCTTTCCTCACACTCAAGGAAGGAACTCGGAAACTATGGTCACCTGAAGAAAAATTCAGCTGTAGTTGTGAAGATTACAGGCAATCCTAGTCAGTGTAATTTTCTTTTCTCCCTGATACTCTGAAAGTAGAAACTAATGTGTAAGGGACTCCCCTAAGCAATCTGGAAGACAGCCACTGGGACATGAGACAGGAAGGAGAACTGGAACTAGTCGTATTGCAGCAGTGGAGAACAGCCAGTACTCAAACATGTGTGCACTTAGGCTGTGCAGTATTAACAGTGAATGGAATGGCATCCCTGCAGGAGGCAATTTACATTCTAACAGGATAGTGAAGAAAACAAACAAAAGGAATAAAATATATGCTATATGCAAATTATAAACAAAATGTATAGAGAGAATAAGAAGTGAATTAGAGGGAGGGATGCTTTCCAACAGAATGGCCTGGAAAGCTTGCACTGAGGAAATGATATTTGAGCAGAAGAACAAACTTGGAGGGGATAGGGCTCTGTGACTATCTAGTGAGAAAAGCTTTGATAGAGAAGGACCAGCAAACATGGCTCTCTAGATGAAGACACAGCAGATAGTACTTAGTGACTTAATAAATAAGAAAAGATAATTAGGATAGCTACTGAGAAAGCCATGAATGGAGTAACTTGCCTAGATAAAAGGAACCCAACCAATGCAGACTCCCATATGTCTTATAAAAAAATTCTCCTTTAATTCAAAAGCATAGACATGCCACCAAAATGTTGATATAAGAGATAAGACATTGATATTATTATCAAATTGCTTTTTCAAAAGATCTCTCTTTCTTTAGGAGTATTTTAATATTTTGATGTGTTTGGGGCTTGGCTGAGAAAATGAATCGAGGAGAGACATAAGCCCACCAGGCTGTGACAGTCATGTCTAGGTCAAATGGTGGCACTGCAAAGAGGGGAGAGATAGGACCTGTGAAAGCAAGTATAAGAGCTCAAAAGATGCGCAAGATGTTAATGCACCATGTCACAATAAATCAGTAGATGTGGACAGTGTGAAGGAAAAGGAAAAGACCAGTAGGGTGCTGCCAGTTGTAATGTGGGTAGGTAGCCCAAGCAGAGGACCATGTCTAGTTGACCATCAAAATGTCAAAACACTCTTTTGACATCCAGAAAATGGTAAGCAAAATGCTCGTGCTTGACATAGAACTTAGAGATTGGAGCTGTGTAAACTATTGATCTGTTAACTATCCAGGAAGCTTGCATTATGGAGTAAATGCAGCATGAATAAGAATTCCTGAAAAGAATCTGCTTATGGACTGGTTAGAACTTCAGTGTTTTGAAGAGGTTGTTATGCTGCAAGTTCCTAGGCAAATTATCTTGGGGCATCTTTAACCCCTTTATTGCCCTCCTCTGCACATGACCTCAGTATTAGGTTAATACAATGGTTCTCAACCTGTGGGTGGCGACATCTCTGGGAAACATCTATTGCCAAAAGAAAAATAAAAAAGTTCATTATGATTCATAACAGTAGCAAAATTGTAGTTTTGAAATAGCAATGAAAATAACTTTATTCTTGGGGGTCACCATAACATGAGGAACTGTATTAAATGGTCACAGCATTAGAATTTATGTTTTTACTATATTATTAATCCTGCCAATCCATGAGCATGGGAGATCTTTTCATCTTCTGAGATCTTCTTTGACTTCTTTCTTCAGAGACTTGAAGTTCTTGTCATACAGACCTTTCACTTGCTTAATCACACCAAGGTATTTTATATTATTTGTGACTATTGTGAAGGGTGTTGTTTCCCCAATTTCTTTCTCAGCCTATTTATCCTTTCAGTAGAGAAAAGCCACTGATTTGTTTGAGTTAATTTTATATCCAGTCATTTTGCTGAAATTGTTTATCAGGTTTAGGAGTTCTCTGGTAAAATTTTTGGGGTCACTTAAGTATACAATCATATTATCTGCAAATAGTGATATTTTGACTTCTTCCTTTCCAATTTATATCCCTCTGATGTCCTTTCGTTGTCTTATTGCTCTGACTAGGACTTCGAGTATTATATTGAATAGGTAGGGAGAGAGAGAGGGCAGCTTTGTCTAGTCCCTGATTTTAATGGGATTGCTTCAAGTTTCTCTCAATTTAGTTTGATGTTGCCTACTAGTTTGTCATGTATTGCTTTTACTGTGTTTAGGTATAGACCTTGAATTCATGATTTTGCCAAAAGTAATCTACAGATTCAATGCAATCCCCATCAAAATCCCAACTCAATTCTTCATAGAGTTAGAAAGGGCAATTTGCAAATTCATCTGGAGTAACAAAAAACCCAGGCTAGAGAAAACTATTCTCAACAGTAAAAGAACTTCTGGCAGAATCACCATGCCTGACCTCAAGCTGTACTAAGGAGCAATTCTGATTAATAATAATAATAATGCATTGGTACAGTGACAGGCAGGTAGATCAATGGAATAGAATTGAAAACCCAAAAATGAACCTTCACACCTATGGTCACTTGATTTTTGACAAAGGAGCTAAAACCATCCAGTGGAAAAAAGACAGCATTTTCAACAAATGGTGCTGGCTCAAGTGGCCCTTAGCATGTAGAAGAATTCAAATCGATCCATTCTTATCTCCTGTACAAAGCTCAAGTCCGAGTGGATCAAGGATCTCCACATAAGACCAGATACACTGAAACTAATAGAAAAGAAAGTGGGGAAGAGCCACAAGCACGTGGACACAGGGGAAAATTTCCTGAATAGAACACCAATAGCTTATGCTATAAGATCAAGAATTGACAAATGGGACCTTATAAAATTGTAACGCTTCTGTAAGGCAAAGGACACTGTCAATAGGACAAAACGGCAAACAACAGATTGGAAAAGATCTCTACCATTCCTCCTCCTGATTGAGGGCTAATATCCAATATATACAAAGAACTCAAGGAGTTAGACTCCAGAGAAACAAATAACCCAATTAAAAATGGGTTACAGAGGAAACAAAGAATTCGCAACTGAGGAATACCGAATGGCTGAGAAGCACCTAAAGAAATATTCAACATCCTTAGTTATCAGGGAAATGCAAATTAAAACAACCCTGAGATTCCACCTCTGTTACTGGCCTGCAGTAATGTTAAACAGTGGGTAACCTGGAAAAATGGAGTTAGAAAGAAAAGCAGCTGCTAGAGAGAGTTAGGGATAGGACAGAGTGGCCACAGACATACCTACCCACGTGGAAGGGTAAAAATTAGACAGGAGACTTTACTGCTCAGCCATCTTAGTTCTTTAATCATGAATCCTTTGTTCTCCCAACAGGTATATTACCTGGGGCAAAAGCCACTCCCCCCAAAACATGTCAGTGTAACAGTCCAATCAGTGACTTCCTTGTTACTCTGTGGGGTTGGAGCTTTTGAATGTAACTGGAACCAGGTTTCCTCAACAGGTGGGCAGGCGCAGCCCTGGGGCCCGTGGCACTGTTTTGCTTTCGATACTGTCCGGGCTATGGGGAGGGAGTCCACACACCTCACACCAGTCAGAATGACTAAGATCAAAAACTCAGGTGACAGCACATGCTGGAGAGGATGTGGAGAAGGAGGAACACTCCTTCATTGTTGGTGGTGTTGCAAGCTGGTACAACTACTCTGGAAATCAGTTTGGTGGTTCCTCAGAAAATTGGACATAGTACTACCTGAGGACCCAGCTATACCACTCCTGGGCATATACCCAGAAGATGCTCCAACATGTAATAAGGACACATGCTCCACTATGTTCATAGCAGCCTTATTTATAATAGACAGAAGCTAGAAACAACCCAGATGTCCTTCAACAGAGGAATGGATACAGAAAATGTGGTACATCTACACAATGGAATACTACTCAGCTATTAAAAACAAAGAATTCATGAAATTCTTTGGCAAATTGATGGAACTAAAAAAATATCATTGTGAGTGAGGTAATCCAATCACAAAAGAACACACACTGTATACACTCACTGATACATGGATATTAGCCCAAAAGCTTCGAATACCCAAGATACAATTCACTGACCACACGAAGCTCAAGAAGAAGGAAGGCCAAAGTGGGGATACTTTGGTACATCTTAAAAGGGGAAACAAAATACCCATGGGAGGAGTTACAGAGACAAAGTGTGGAGCAGAGATTGAAGGAAAGGCCATCCAGAGACTGCCCCACCTGATGATCCATCCCATATTTAGCTCTCAAACCCACACACTATTGTGGATGAAAACAAGTGCTTCCTGACCAGAGCCTGATATAGCTGTCTCCTCAGAGTCTCTGCCAGAGCCTGACAAATACAGAGATCGATCCTCTCAGCCAACCATTGGACTGAGCACAAGGTTCCCTCTCCCCAGTTGAGGAGCTAGAGAAAGGACAGAAGGAGCTGAAGGGGTTTGCAGCATCATAGGAAGAACAACAATATGAACAAACCAGAACCCCCAGAGTTCCCAGGGACTAAACCACCAAACAAGGAGTACACATGGAGGGACCCATGGTTCCAGCTGTATATGTAGCAGAAGATGGCCTTGTCTAGCATCAGTGGGAGAAGATTGATCCTGTGAAGGCTTGATGCCCCAGTGTAGGGGAATACCAGGTCAGGGGAGAGCGAGTGGATGGGTTGGTGAGCAGGGGGAGGGGGAAATGGGATAGAGGGTTCTCATAGGGGGAAGAAGGAAGGGGGATAACATTTGAAATGTAAATAAATAAAATATCTAATAAAAAAGAATTTATGTTTCATTGATTTTCTTTATTATTGTGTTACTGTTTCTGTTTTACTGAATTCATTCCTGAATTTTATTATTTCGTGCCAACTGCTCCTTTTGGGTATGATTTTTCTCTTTTGTCCTAGAGCATGTGTGTGTATTGTGTTTAAGTTACTAAATGAGATCTTGCCATTTTTTTTAATGTTCTCACTATTAACTTGCCTCTTAGAATCATCTTCATCATGTGTCATAAATTTGAATATTGAATTTATATTAAATTCTAAAGTTTTTAGTTTCCATCCTGATTTCTGGCTTGAACCAATTTTCATTCAGTACTGAGGTGTACACTTTCTGTGAGTTTATAAGCTTTTGCTATTTCTGCTATTGTTATACAGCTTTAATCTTTGTGGTCAGATAGAATTCAGGGTGTTATTTCAGTTTCCATGTATCAGTTGAGACTTGCTTTGTGTCTTAGTTTGTGGTCAATTTTAGAGAAGATTCTATGAGCTACTGAGAAGAAGGTATTTTTGTGTGTGTGTGTTTGGGTGAAAAATATTCAGTAAATATCTCTTAGGTTCATTTGGTTTATTATGTCATTTAGAACAGATAGTGTCTATCACTTCTATCTTAGTTTTTGTCTGGCTGATCTGCTATTGGCAAGAGTATGAAATTGCCAAATAATAGGAGAGATGATTCCCAAGTGCAGATCTCTTATCACCAAATGAAGCATCTAATGCCAGAAATATGTCATATCTAATGAGTTCTTGACCAAGAAATCATAAACACTTTAGGCTGTTATCAAGCCTGTTGGTTGATAGTCACCAACCTGATTGTAAGGCCCTATTTTGGAAGACAAGACCTTATATAGCTCATTGAACAGAAGAAATTAATCTGGAACTTACCTAGAGCTTTTATGGACTAGTATTCATGTTTGTGGTACTGGAAGATACTCTGCATGCTACCAATGGAGAAAGGTAAACACCAATTTAGCTATAAACTCTTTGATCTACAATACTGACATGCTTGTAAGATGCACTAATGCAATAGTGGTATAAAGCTAGTGAGAGTAACCAACCACTCTCATATTAGATTTAAAGCCCATTGAATGAGTGGGAACCCATACCTGACACTATTTAGAAGATTGAAAAAATAGATATCAGGCCAGGGACCTGGAAGAAAATCAAACACTGTTGTTATGGTAAAGGAAAGTAGCCATGAAATGACTCCTACAGGTATTTTGTTATATGAAGAGATCAGTATTTTCATCAGCCATCACCAGAGAAGCTTCTTCTTACTGCAGATTAAAAAATATACAGAAACCCACAGTCTGACAACATACAGAAAGTGAGACCTTGGACCACTCAGTCCTAAATGGGATGTCTTCATAAATTCTTCCCTCAGAGCTCAGAGAACCTTGTGGAAAATTAAGCTTAATGATTACAAGACCCAGAGGTGATGGAAGACACCAAGGAAGCAAGTCCCTAAAAACAGATGGACCAACACATGCATGAATACACAGACACTGGCAATGTGCACAGCAGTTGTACATGTCTGCATCAGATGGGATCCCATCCCTGACAGAAAAAGATGAACACATGCTCACCAGTAGATAGCCAACACAAAACAAACTCAATAGCATATCTGGAGGTTCTTTGACCCATAATGTTTCTGTCAGGGCATTCTTTTAACCTTAGAGGCCCTCTGAGTATATATTATGGCTTCCAGATTTTCTTTTATGGGATTCCTGTGAGTAGAAACTTATGTGTTTTGTGTGTATTTGGTTTCCTTGTGATTTCTCTTTGGCTCTTTTTCTTCTGTTTATTTGTTTTGTCTTACTCTAATTTCTTTGTTTTTTTTTATCTTATTTTATTATTGTTATTAGATGCCTGCTTGTTTTCTAAAGAGACATAAAGTTGTATTGATTCAAAAGGGGAATTGGGAGGATCTTGGAAAAGTTGGGCACAGAAAATCTGTGATCAGAATATACTGTATGTAAAACTTCTGTTGTCAACAAAAGGAAAATAGAAAAATATGGGGAGAGTTCCAAATAGACTTGTAGAACCAACACCCTCGATTAAGGCTAAGAATGCTGTCAGATAGCATCTCAGGCCTAGAGATTTTTCTCTTTGCAGTAACCTGCCTGACAGATATACCCAACCATATTTAGAAAAGTGTTGTTTTATGATCTCCTTTGTTCTGCTACTATGAAGTTCATGGAATTGCTACCTAGTTAGAGCAGGGTATGTGAAGTGGCCTAAGCCTGTGTTCACAAGCCTGTATTACTCATACTGGTTACAGAATAAACCATCTCTCTATCATTTGAGGTGAAAAGTGTTTCTTTCCTAAACAGCCTACATAGTTGTAATTGATTGTCTCAGTGTGCAGAGGGAGAAGAGTGAGGAAGGGACACCCTTTGAACAAGCTCACTTTGGATAGCTTCATGTTTAATACCAGGCAGAGAAGAATGAATTATACAGATGTGTGTGTGTGTGTGTATGTGTGTGTGTGTGCCTGCAAATATACAAATGTATATATACAATGTATAGAATACCAGCATTTGGAAGTACAGTTTATAATATTTGTCAACTAATACGTTAATGAGCTGTTATTAGGGTAATAATTGATATTAGCACAATAGCTGTATAACTAATAGTGTGGGAAAACTTACAGATGAGTACTGATAAAATGATCTATTTTCCTCCAAGATGCTGTCTAGATTTAGAATAGTAGGAGACAACTTCTCTTTCCCCTGTTTCTCCCACTTTTCACCATAATCTTTCATGTCATTTTGCCCTTACCATACTGTTCTTAAGTGTTTTTAGAAGTGTGTTTTCTAAATATCTTCAATTCCAGCATTGCAGTCATACAAAAACTATAAATATAACTTTAGATGCTTGTCTGTTTTTGCTCAAGAAATGAAACACATATTTTGTTGCTTATCTCTTCCAAAGAGTCCCAGAGATATATATCCTTAAATATTTTGTGAAGAATTTCTCCTGTGTGCTTTTTTCCTCATCCTAAAAGCATAATCAGGTCAAAACAGCAGTTATAAAGTTTATAGGCAAGAAAAACTGAAGTCCTTGGAATGCAAATTGATTCAGTAAGAAAAAAGAGGGGTGAAGTTCAAGCCAATCAAGAAGTTTTATTTTACAGTGAGATACCTAATTTTTTTTCCCTCACAAAAAATAGCTGTTGGTGCCTTAATTTCAAATTCATGTTCATGGCTAACATCCCACAAAGGACCTTAGAAACCTAGATGACCTTTTCAACAGTTGGGTAGACTATGTTCTTTTTGTCAATGATAACAGATTATCTGTTTTTTCACCCTGGAATAAATGGGCAAGAGCATTTTTTTCCATTTATATGGAGACCCTTATTTGATGGAAACATCATGTTTTAAAGTAAAATAAGTTACAAAATACTCCAAGTAGATAAATTTGAGACAGTGGGCTGTTATTTATCACCAAGCATATTTAAAGTAAAAGCTAAAAAAGAAAAAAAAACCATTATTTTATAAAATACTTGTTTCTGGGACAATAATACAAAATTAATATAATTTTAAAAGTAATAACACAATTGATATACATCTTAACAACCCTCAAGTTAACACAAATTTAGGCAGATATTTCCTTCTTTGGAACCCTAAAGGCTCCTCTGAATATATTTGCTTTAGAAAATTGACACTTTTAAATTCTTTCTCTGTTCCTTGAGATGTACAAACAGGAATGCATTTGTATAGTACCTGAAAGTCATCCTTTAATTTTTTTAATTCAAATAAGTTTTACCTTTCTTTTACTTTAGTACTCCAAAAATGTTAGAAATTAGACAGTGAAAGATACTGCATTACTTTAAGATACATATCTACTATAAAAAAATCATAAAAAGAAAAAATAAAGTTATATAATTATAATTTCAAAACTTAAGAAAGTAATTAAGAATGAAAAAGATGAAAAAATAGTAAAACTTTCATATATCTATATATTCACTCAGAAAATTTCTGGAAAATATGAATTAATATAAACAAGTAAATAAATATTCCTTCAATGAATTATTTTAATGTACTGCATGATGTTGTTTACCGTCATCCTTTTAAAATGCAATCATCTAGGAAATTTGAGCTTCTTTGTCTCCCCTCATGGAAAAGAGTCTAATTGCTGAAAATGGCAGTGAAATACAATTAGCACACTCTAATGGCCTATATCACATTGATTATCCTCCCTATGAACCTAAGTTTTGAGTATTTTTCCTCTCTTTCTTTCTTTGGTTTTGGGTAAATTTTCTTCTGTCTTCTTTCCTTTTTGCAATTGTTTCTCTCCTTGATTGTAATAAGCTTGAATTAAGTCAATCTTCACTTTTCAGATCTTCTGGTGCAATTTTTTTTTAAACAGAGCAGAAAATATGTGAATATCTAACTCAGATGTGGAATGATTCTCTGCTGGTTATAATGTCACTTTCATTCAATTAAGAAATGCACATACAAAATTGGAAAAGACTATAATATCCAAAGGTTCTTAACCATATTCATTATTTTATCATTATCTTATTATAGATTTAAAAGCAATAGAATGGTTATGAAGTCCATCCAAATGTAATTAGCACAACAGCAGTTTGGGACAAAACTCTTTAAGGAAAAACAGGTAATTTCTTATCAAGAGAATGAAATATCTGGCCTAGGTAGAGACTTAACATTTCAGTTCAGTGGGATCAAAGTCCTGGCTAAGGGACCAATCTCTTTAGGAAGGCAAGGACTTCTTCTGGGAAGGTGGTTTTACCTTAAAGGATAATAAAAAGTTAAGAGGAATACTTAGCTTTTAAATGAGATATTATACTTGTCTTCCCAGAGTTCACCTTCCCTCTCCTAATTCCTACAAGACAAGATGAGGTTCTGTCCGGTCTTTCCAACTTTCTCAGAACGTGCAACTTTTCCTTTTATGTTTTATCCCTGCCTCTTAACTTCTAAAGCTGACCAGACTGTAAATGTGGCTTTTATGAAACTTTGGGTTTCCTTACTTCTGTTAAAGATCCCCTCTTTATCAAGTGGTAGTCTATAGCCACGTGGCTTGCCTCCCTGCTCACTTATCTCAAACTGCACTAGCTTTCTTTTTGCCTTTGTTACAAGACAAAACAGTGCAGAGATTCCTCCATTTTGTATTTTTGCTAAGGTTTTGATTATAATTCAACCTCCTTGATTGAAAAATCCCATGGAAATTACCCGACTCTATTCTAGGAACTTGAGGTCAAGGTAACCCAGCTAATTTATCTTGGCTTCTTTTAAACTGTCTACTTGTCAAAACTCTCGAGCCAGCTAACTGCTTACCTTAGCTTCTGTTAATATGGTTACTTGTTCAAAACCTCTGCCTATTGCTGCTGAGCAATATAACAGGACATGGGTTTTTCCATTATAAGCCCTTTGCTGTAAACATGAGAACCTATACCTGTGTCCCAAACACTTGAATATAGTCCCAGATGGCTGGAATAAATAATTTCAATTAGTGATAGGCTATGTCCAAGTGGTCTTTTCTGGTAGGTGCCCCATAATACCTTCTCTTTCTTATTCTTCTTTGGGAAGCTGCGAAGATTTATAGCTTCTTTCTTCTTGAATTTGTATTTTAAACTCAAATACAATTGTCTTCTAACTTCCATCTGACTTTTCTCATAAATTCATTTATAAATGAGACTACGAATCCCCCGAGTGAATTCCCTGGTATGGCAACCATGAAGGTACTTTCACAAATTTCCAGCAACACAACCCAATACCCTCTCTTTTCTTTAAATGTTCATGTTTAAAATCTTCCAACATTTATAATTTTATTCTAAAATCACTAAGTGCAATTTTGTTGAAAACACAATTATAAATTTTGTGAATTATAAATTCAACAAAAAAAGCACAATGGCCAGGAACATACATGACACACATCTATAATACTAGTTCACAGGAGGCTAAAACAAAAGGATCTAAAGTTCAAGGCTGGGTTATGGAAAAAGTGACAATGTTACTCCACAAAATACTTATTTTTACTTCAAGCTGCTTGTTTTTCAAATAACCACATCTATTCGAAATGGAAATTAAAATGTTGATTTATTTACACATAAGAAATGAAACATGTAGAAAATAAAGGCATGAACATGCCTTAAAATACAGAGGCCAGATCAAATACTTTAAGAATTTAACGTATTAGCAATCCCTGTAGAGAAAATGAATAATTTCTGATTTCTAAAAACACAACTTTGACAACTATTTAGTTACACTATAAAATTACTAAGAACCTTGTAAAATTGCTTTAAGATACTTTAATTTATTCAAAATTATTATCAGAGTTTTAGTGAAATGAGTATGTTGAAAATCTCTCCATGGTGCACATTCTCCTAACCCAGATGATCATTAATTATGTCTGCCTTTGCTTTATTTTCTGTACCTACAACCTGAAGTCTGTGAGCTATTGATTCTGATTCTAACCTGAGCTTCATCAAGTCACACACAAGCAATCACATGATAATGTATTTTACATGTGTGAATTGTGTCCTTAGCCCCAGTTCCTCATTGCTGGTCTTAGGACACTAGTTATTACAGATTCACAATACTAGTCTCACAACACAAACAAAATATGTGTATTGCAGTTTCTTTGTATAAATATTATAAGGAAATCTGAGGCATACAAGGGACAGAACATTTAAAGTGAGGTGAGGAATACATGAAATTATAAATACGGATGTGTAGGCTTATATTTCTCAAAACCTATTTTAATAAGGGTCCTTAAATGTTTCAACCTCCCTTATAGCCCACTGAACAAAAGTACGGGAGGAAGATGGTTAATAGGACAACGATGATGTGGACATGTTTAAAAGGAGTTCTTTTGGGGGGAAATCCTGATCTTTGTTGTCAGCAGTCAAGTCCACTAACACAACAACAAACACAAATCAGCAATGGATGGATCCAGAAGAAACTATGAGGCTCACAAGTGAAGAGCACCAACGAAAACAATGTGAGCCAATTCCAGAGTGTCTTCCACCGTCTGTTGGGTTATACTTATACCCTTTTCAAACATCACATGTCCTCTCAAGAATCCCACTCCAACAAAACATCACATGCCCTTTTACCAGGCAGCTTTCAGAATACAACCGTATGTGAGAGCAAAACATCCTCTCACATGTTTGCTTCAGCAAAGCATCTTCTTATGTGTCTACTATCAAAACATCCTCGCATAAGACAGCTTCCAGAAAAACATTGCATGACACAACAAAACCAGAATTCCCACCTGAGTGATACCCATGAGTCTTTGACTGTCTGGGTCGAAGTATGTAACATGTAGGGAAGACACCTATATGAATAATATAATAAAAAATGTAAAAGAAAGAAAATGCGAAGGGAAAGATGGAGGGCTACATACATATATATTGTCAGAATAGACTATTTCATTCTAACCAGGGTGAAGAGAGGTGAGGAGTACTGTCACTTAGATCAGACTACTGAAAGTTTAAATCTTAATATTCAGGACCACGGAGAGAGCAAAGACTCATCCTAGTAGTTGAATGGCCAGACAAAGAATAAAAGATTGGTAACAAAGTCCCCTGCATATCTGCTTGCAAAAACAAAACTTAATATTCCTTTTTCACTTTTGAACTCAACATGATATAGTCATTCTATAAAGTGTTATCCACAAGATTGTGTATAAACACAAATAAAAAATGGTTCAAAATACTTATAACTTGTGATTGCAAATGTCATAGTCTTCATTTCATATATTAAATGCTGTCACTTTTTGAAAATGTTCTTGTTAGCAATGTTAAGATTTATTAACAGTTTCAAGGTCCTATTCAAACTTGACTATTTCCTCTCATTGTTAGAAAGAATGTAGCAATAAGGCAGTAGTTATGTATAATTATATTATGTTTTTGCTTTACTTGTTTTGATTTCTGATGATAAATATTCAATGACCTGAGTTTATATAAGGTTTCTTTTCATAGTGAAGTATTTCCCATTTTTGAAAATTATTTTTTGAGTGGCTGGAGAGAGATCTCGGTCAGGAAAGTGCTTGCTATTTACGCATAAGTAAGTACCTAGGTTTTATTCCTAGCAATCCTGTAAAACAGCTGAGTGTAGAAGAGTATAAATAAAATAGCAGCACTGGGGAGGCAGAAACAGAAGGATGCCTGGATTTACTCTCCAGGCAGTGTAGTTTGATCAGTGAGCTCCAGGTTCAGTAAGAGACCTTATCTCAAAAAATAAGACAAAGATGAAGACATCCAGCTTTGTGCTCTGGCCATCACAAATATCTATACACAAATCCATATGTGTGGTACACGCCTTTTCTCTCTCTCCCTCCCCCCCCTCCCCCTATCTCTTATGCAAGTTTATTACCAATAATGATACAAAGTATGGTTTATAAATTCTCTTGAATTTTTAATATATGAATAGCATTAAATATTAACATAATAGCATTGCAAAGGTAAGAAAACCTTACTATGTCATATGCTTGAGGAAAAAAACAAAATCACATGGAGCCCATAAATTTTGATGTCTAACATGTTTATTAGCAAATGACCATAAATTCTAATAGGGTGAAATGACATAAGGCACCAGTGACTTCCGTGTTGCATGAAGACATAAAATAATCATATTTATTTTATATTATTTAGATTGCTTTCTCAACTTGGCTACTTTTTTTTCATTCTTTTATTGATTCATGCTTTTTTTTTTATTTGGTTTTTCGAGACAGGGTTTCTCTGTATATCCCTGGCTGTCCTGGAACTCACTCTGTAGACCAGGCTGGCCTCAAACTCAGAAATCCACCTGCCTCTGCTTCCCAAGTACTGGGATTAAAGGCATGTGCCACCACCACCTGGCTTTTTTTAAAAAAAATATTTATTATATTTTATTTTGTGTGTACTCCTGTGGCAACTGGGGACAACTTGTTGGTGTTGGTTTTTTCCTTCTGCCACATGGAGTCCAGGAATCAAACCCAGGTCTTTGGGCCTGAAAGCAAGCCCCTTCCCTATTAAGCCCAGAGCCATTTCCTCTATATTTTTTATTTTAGGGAATATAGGGATAAACTTTGACACTCACTGAATGTTTCCGAAATGTGGAATACATTCTGTAAATATAGCTATCTATTTTGCTTTTCTGTTCCACTATTTAAAAAATTCATTCAAAATTCAAATGTCTTCAGAATTTTGGGATAATAAAATATTCTTGGCTGTTATTAGTCCTCACCCATTGTCTCACCATGATTCATATCAGCAGAATGCGTGCTCTAGCCCCTGCTTTACCACTCTTTAAGATATAAGTACTATTTTCTATCTGATATTTATCTCTATCACACATGATTTAACATAGTCTAGACTTTTGTTCTGACAATTTCCCAGCTAGGTTTTACTTTCAAATAGAATCATCTTTGATCAAGGACAGTGCTGTGTTTGGTTTTATCTTAAAAAGCAAAGTAAATTTCTCCTGTATACACTATCTTTCCTCACTAATTCCATTTCATTTTTTGATAGAGAAACCAATATAAAACTTTTCTGTGTCTATAATCTATAGTTACTATAATCTGTTTACAAACCCCAGATATTGAAGAACTTTTATAAAAGATGTATTTATCTTATGTATATGAGTATACTGTAGCTGTCTTCAGACACACCAAAAGAGATCATCAGATCCCATTACAGATGGTTGTGAGCCACCATGTGGTTGCCGGGAATTGAACTCAGGCTCTCTAGAAGAACAGTCAGTGCTCCCAACTACTGAGCCATGCAGAGCTCCAATGCAGAATCCTTTACAAGTCACACCTTTATATATCCAGCCATCATTATACTATTCACTGTGATAGAGCTTGTTGTAGTGTTGGCTTATAGGTTACCACCCAGACATGGTAGTCAGTACCTATAATCTATATTTGGAAGGCTATTATGTGAGAATTCCTGTGGTTTCAAGGTCAAGACAGCCACACAATAAGTTCCAGAACAGCCTGGACGACAGAATGAGACCTTTTCCCAAAATAACAGAAACAGCAAAAATTATTTGATAAAATCAACAACCGTTTTTATCATAATCTATACTACTTTCTCCCCATCCCTTCAAAGAAGGTTGCCCTATTTACCTTTTAGAATAATATCTTTAAACATTGTTAATAATGTTTTTACAGCTGCACCACTTTTCATAGAAAATGACATGGTAAAGCTTAAGAGAGATTATTTTTCTTCCCCAGGTACAGGCTGAGGCAAGCTTCCCTCTTCTCTTCTGAGAATTGGGTGCCACTCTGATTACCAGTATAGTGTCGATTCCCAGGTGTATACAGGAGTAATTTTTAAATATCCCTACAAAATCTAGCTTCCTCCACAACACTCACTAAATTTTCCTAACTCCATGGCAAGCATGAGAGATACATTAAAATAGACAATCAGCGAATTGTATCTTGTCTGATCATTATGATTGGCTAAAGATTATTCACCCAAGCATGAAAAATAAAAAGCCTCGTTGTAAAATCAGAATACCTGAAGAATAGGGTTTGGTCTTTGCTAATATGAGGCTTATGAAATCCCAAGGAATGAGGGCTAACAAATGGGAGGGGGAATTTGATGAGACCACAGCAAAACCGGAGTGAAAAATAAAACATAGGAATCCAAAAAGTCATTATATTTGAGTCCATAGGTTCAGTAACATCTGAACTGCCCCCAGAACTTCAATTTATATAAGTTGAGATCTTATATTGGGTTTCTGCAACCTGAATGTGAGAGTTATATCTATCACAGTAGTACAATAGCTATTCCTAGCCATTTCCTTCCTTTCTCTTTCTAACATGTGGCAAAACAATGAATTTGACTGCAAATGGTGGATAATAAGATATAAGTTAATCATCCAGCAAGTGGGCTTTCTATATACTCTTAGCTGTCAGCTAGTGTAAGTCAGTATTAAAAAAAAAATCAGAACTAGGATAGAGCAACACACACACACACACACACACACACACGTGTGCACGTATCTTGCTTAAACTTGGGCTTTTTTGTGGAGGAATGGTAAGACATGCATGAACTCTATAAGGTTCTCAGAAAACCTGGCCCCTAGGATCTTGTGCACAAACTGAAGCTGCCCTGCTAGGTGGAGTGTTTTCATCCTCAGTAAAGCCTGAGTGATTAGTTCTGATGTAGGGGATTTTCAGTGTTCTGAATCAATCTCAACTAGGATAGCACTTTGATAAAAGACAACAGGAATTGCAATGACAGCAACCACGTAATAGTTTACATAAAGAGTGCAAGTCATCCACTGTAATAGGTGTGAGCAATCATTGCATAGCCTTTAGAACTTCCACTATTGAAAACCTTCCCCTCATGTCTCCTTTGAAAATTACAAGGAATTTAGTGCCTTATCAATATAAGCATATTACAGCATGCCACTCCAAGAACAACAGAAAATTTCTAAAGAGTCATATTAATTTTATAGTTTCTCTTCATGTTTAAGCCTTTTTAATGACTGCTGAACTCAGGCTAGCAACTCTGCTCTATGATCTGTCTTCACATATACAAAGTTAATTCTCAAATCATCGGAAATATATGAGCCAGGCATAGTGGCAGGTATCTATCATCTCAGAACTCAGAAAGCTGAGGCAAGGGAATTGCTACAAGTCTGAAGACAGCCTGGGCTGCAGTTTGAGATCCTTCTTCAAAAATACGATTTAAGAAATGTCCAGTTTTTCACAAACAAATTCTTCTTCCAAATCTCCCTTATGAAACTGAGTCTGAAACATGTCCCAACATCCTCTTTATTTTCTAAACACACATCTCAACAATGCTCTATGTATTTTCATTTAAAAATATTATGGAACATTAGGACAATAATTCTGCAGGGTAGCCTAACAGTGATACTTTACATATGTGTTTTAAAACTATCACAAAGATCCATACAGCACCTAAGATATATGTTCAATAAATGCACATGAATAAAATAAACTGTTAGTGAAGAAATCTCTACTCATAAAAATAGAAGCTAAGTGTTTGTTTTAATTAACATCTAAGTTTATAATATTTTGCTGTTATTTTACAAAATAAATTATTTTACAAAATATTCACTTTAAAATGAGGGAAGATGATTAAATAAATTTTTAGAACATTATAAATGACCAATATGTTATATCAAGAATACCCCAATTAGCCTCTGGTGCTTATTTTCACTCAATTTAAATTCTTGTCTCAATGAGAAATTCAAATGAGTTGAAATGAGTCTGAATTTAATGACACCATTTCAGTCAATTCTCTTAGTGCCTTCATTATGAGTATAATAGCTTTTATATTGTATTTCTATTATTCTACTTGGATGGAGAAAAAAGATAACTCATGTAAAAAATAAATATAAAGCTAGACTTCCCACTTCATCTAAATAAGAATATGAGTATTTTTGAGTAATAGTGGTAGCACATATATTTATATTTTTTATGCTATGCTGTGGGACCTGGAAAAATGTCTCAGTAAATACCATGTCAACCTGTGTTTGATTCCTTACATCCATGTAGAGATGGAAGGAGAACTCCCAACTCTACAGAGTTCTCATGTGACCCCCACTAATGTGATATGTATGTGCATGCCCACTAGTATGTCACACTAATACACACAAACTAATAATTTTAAATATGTTGGGAAAAATTTAATTCTGAGAAAATGACAATTTTTTGATAAATAAATTTAGTTCTGGCTATGATCACTGCTAGACTGAGTAAAAGAAATAAAACAATTTCCCAAAAAGTGCATTTATAGTACTAAAATAGGCAAATGCTTTCTTCCAATAACTCATCTATCCATATGTTCCAATATGTATCCTGATACCCCCCTCATTTGAGCGCACGAACTATCATGTTTTCTTTCTCTCCCTTGTCCAAATTTGGTCAAACACTGAAGAGTCTAAAAATTAGTATTGCAGGATGACTAAGTTTACCAAATTTATATTAGTCTGTTTAAAGTAGTAAAGTACTGTTCAAGAATGTGGGTGTTATGAAACAAAAATCAGCACATATGTTCAAACATTAACAATGCAAAGACAGAGAAAATGTTTTTGCTCAGAGCTTGTCAGTTCTTGCTAAGGAGTTTATTATTTATGGGAAGTGAATAGTATTCCAGTATTTGAAGGATTAAAAGCAGAAGAGATAACCCAATTTGTGCATACTATTCCATTATTTGAAGGATTTAAAGCAGAAGAGATGACCCAATTTGAGATCACTTGTTCATTCTAAAGTACAAAGTGTTCATTTGTTGATGATAATGATACATGATATGTACATAATTCATCATGGAAGCAACTTACATGGCCAGTTCAGGTTGAATTTAAAAACACAACACCACTGCATTCAAAACCTTCCAATGGTAATTCGTTTAATTTAAGGAAAATCAGAGATTCTTGTTATGACAAGGAGAGCTACACATGGTGCTGCCTTCATGGAGGCAGCCTTTTCATTGCCTACTCTTTTGAATCAGTTCAGAAAAGTTCTTGATGATACAGTTCATGTTCACTAGTGTCCCAATGTACTTACTAGCATTTACCAAGGTTTGGTGGGGAAATGAGTAAGTCTCTTGTCACTTTCATCATTGGGTGTACATTTGTTTTGCAGATATCATCCCCCAAATCATTATAGTTGCACAATATCCTGAGTACGTTCCATATCTCACTGAGAACAAAGCTCTGTTTCTGCCATGATAGATGTGTTCTGCTCCAATCCATCCAGGAGTGTAACATTGCCATGCAGATCATACGTACACAGAGTAGTCATTTGGTTTTAGTCCTTGCTGTTAGCAGATTGGGAATTTAGAAGTGATCCTAAGTACATAGGCACCTGATGAGCATTCACAAATAACATAAATAGTGCCATACAAATGTCTAGGTAGCTCAGAGAATGAGGAGTCCCAAATCGTCCCTGCTGTTCGTGATGAGACTGCTGCTATTCATTTCATTTGCTCATAATTATAATCACTCAGAATGTTGGTGCTATTATTATTGTGACAAATGACATGTTGTTAGATGAATTAATAACCAAAATTATATATTTTATATTTATTTCTTCTGTAATTCTCTTCCTTTATGTATACATCAACCTCTCCTCTATGTCATTTTTTTCCTTCTTTTCTGAGGAATGCCTTTATTATTTCTAAAATTTGGGTGGTAAATTAATCAATATGTGCCTATATAGAAACTATTTCTCTTCATTTTAGAAGAGTAATTATATTAGTTATAGAGATGGAGACTGGTGGTGTTTTTTTCTTGTGACATTTGTTTTAATCAGTTTGATACAGTTCTTAACTGTATTCTTAAGTAAATGTTTTCTCTCCCTTCTCTGGTTGTTAAAACATGTTTGTTTTCTTTGATTTTATTGAATTTGGATACAATGTACCTACATGTAGATTCTTAAATGCTCATCTTTGTGGTCTAGATCTGTAATTTGGTTTGTATCAAGAATGTGGAAAAGTCTCACCCATTTTTATCTCAAATACTTACTATTTCCTTCTTTGTCTCTCTCTGGTTTCCCCACTGCCCACAAATAACTCCTTCTGGAATTCTCAGGGCTGAAATCAACCAAATAGAAACAAAAAGAACTATACAAAGAATCAACCAAACCAGGAGCT
>NW_022196910.1:33429073-33449401 GCF_008632895.1 Mastomys coucha | reverse complement strand
AGGACCAGATGGGTTTAGTGCAGAGTTTTATCAAACCTTCAAAGAAGTCCTAATACCAATACTCCTCTGCTCCAAACTTTAACACTTTGTAACCATATGTACCATGTGAATCTTGTTATGATTAAACCTTCATGTTTTACTCTTGGCATTTCTAGAAATTTTTGTTTTTTGCTTTTGTGGTTTTCTTTTTTGGTGCAAGTTGAAAGGCACTGAGGTATTCATTTTTGATATACCTGACTAAGAATTAAGATGTGTTTACCATTTTGTGTGAGTTTAATATCACAAGTTAAAATTTTTTTGAGAGTTCTTGCATTTGTCTCTTCTGTTGCACTGAGTTACTACAGAGATTTCAGAAACAGGATACAAAGCTTACAAATTTTCCACTTGTAATATCCTTTTATTATATTGAACCAAATGATAATATGGTTGAATATAGAGTTAAGGGAGCATTTACTGGTCCTGTGACAACTTACACCTTCACTGAGCCTCTTACTATGGAGTATAAACTTTATTTGTGTTTCTTAGGTAATCTCATCTTCTAAACATGAAATAAGACTAAGCAAGGCTTAAACTATGCATGTCTCTGCAGGTCCCACCGCTCCACCCATCCATGTGCTGTGGTTTAGTCCAATTTGATGAGGCTCTTGTAAGATGATTTCTCTTTCATATGAGGTCTTTGGTAAAGAGCACAGGGAGCTCTCAGTATATTGTAGAATTAAGCCCTTCTCTCCCCAAAGCAGAAAAAGGGGTGCTTCACTCAGAATATGCTGAAGTAATATACATAAAAGTGTAACATCCCTTCAGAAACTTTTATTTCTTCAAGCAGTCCATGCATGATCTGTGTTCAGCATTCAGGTGCCCTTCAAGTCTGACCTTCTGCTCTCAGTACTCCATGGCTTTTCTGTGTTCATGTATCTCTCTAGTCTTAGTGCAGAGATTTGCCCGTAAGCTATTCCTCTGCAGTTCTAAGATGAAGAGTGGTTCCCATTTCTGTGTTTTCTTCCCTGTGAGGGAGTACATGATGACTTCTAACTTAGTCACATATCACACCAGAAACCTACTCTAAGAAAAGAGGGAAGAAAAAGATAAACTCATGGGAATCTATCTAATAGTTTGATATTTCATATGAATACTTTACTGTTATTAACATATAATAACAATATATTGAAGAAGTCAGTGCTCCTTCAAACAACAGGCTGAAGAATACATACATTTATTATCCATGGTTCATTATGAACCATACTCAAATAAATATGCTAATTGAGCTAATATTTATTGGAAAAAAGATTAAATTGGCATTTTCATAATTTGGCTATAAAAAGAGGAGAAAATAACAAATCAAGGCTAATAACCTAGGAGTCAATTCTAATGACCTAAGTAATCTAGGGATGAGTAAGAACTGGGATACACACACACACACACACACACAATTTCAAATTAATACAAGAAACATTTCAAGCTAGAAATAGTGGACCAGTTGTACTTATGAGTATGAGCAAGGGAGTGGATCAGGGCTGTTTCCATACATGACTGTTCCTATGACTATCAAAGACTATATGCTACCATGTACTCAGTGCTATACTTATGGAAAATACTTTTAAAGAAATTACATACAGTTCATCTAATTTTAGTAAATAGGCCACTTCTCTCACCTACTGTTGAAATCCTGGCCATCATACATTTTGCTTGCTTAGGGAAATAGAAGTGGCATAATAAATTCAGACCCCAATGGATATTATCTGAGAATTTGAATATTGTGGGGTTAGAGAATTTGTCTAGCTTTTACAAATGTCACATTCCTATACTTGATTTTTTCTGGGACATGATATTAAATTTGGCTTAGATGAGTCTTCATTTGTTTTCTTAAAACATTATGGTTTCCTGTGCTACAATTTTTAGAACAGTTCTATTTGAACAAACTTTTAAATGTCTACCCAAGAGAACCTCAATCTGAGTATCATTTTTGGAAGCTATATATCTATTCTGGTTCTTCCTAAAATAAATGGTCATTACCCTTAACACATAGTTGTAGAAGAATTACTTTCTTCTGTGTGCTTATATATTAATATATTCAGTGCATATTTTTATGTTTTTTACATTAAACACAGACAGTAAATATTAGCACTCACTCAAATTTTTATTACATATGACATGAGACAGTTGGACAACTCCTAGGAAAGCCTAATAATAAATGGATACATTTTAACTACAAATTTAAACAACCCAATAATAACCTCTCATAAAATATAATATGCTAAATTGCTTAGGGAAAATATGCCAATTATGCTAACAAATTTTATCTAAGCCCTCTGTGAAAAAGAATTAATATGTCACAGAGCACCTTGTAGAAAATTAATTTGGCTTCTGTAAAAACATTTCTTCAGGAGAAAAAAAGTTCCAACATTTCTGTTAGCAATTTTGGTAGATAAAATTAAGTTACTGTGAAGAATCAAACAGTTGCACATACAATTGAGAATGTGTCTCTCTTCTGAAACAGAGCATCAATGATGTGGCTGTCAATCTATTTATAGTAACTTTTAAAATAATTCCCAGAGAATATAGAAATGGAAGCCATGCATGATGAGTTTAAACACTGTAATAATAAAGTATGATTCCCAAAACTGACTTTGGTAATATTCTAATAAATGTTTAGTTGACAAAATAGAAATTGCCTATGATTAATTATTCCTGTATAAACTGATTTATTTGTATACTACATTGCATATCATGATTAAATGGTATGACAAATGACAAATAGCCCTAACAACACTTAGAAGTTCCTATAATTTGAACAAATTTAAACTTATGAAAATAAAACTTTTTTTTCTTTAAATTAAGCAGCATACTCAGTCCAAACATCTACCCATCCATGGGAAAAGAAAATAAGCCAAATCCTGAACTTCTGCTATCTTCAATGCTGCACAAGTAGCAACAAAAATTCCAGTTAGAACTTGAATTATTGTTCACAAATTGTTCAGAAATTCTAGTACAGTGTCTGGCATGTTTTTAGTGTGTGTATGTGTGTGTGTGTGTGTGTGTGTGTGTGTGTGTGTGTGTGTGTGTGAGAGAGAGAGAGAGAGAGAGAGAGAGAGAGAGAAAGAGTGTTCCCTGAACCCTCAGAAACCACAAGATATTTTTCATTTTTTTCTTGTAACCTTCCATTTGTTTATAGCTATGCTGAGTAACATTCTATAGAAGGAATAAGCCTGAATTCTTTAAATATTTACATAATCCAGTATGATTTTAGTGCTTTCCAATTCTTCAAGTCTGAGTAAAATCACCACAAACAAGAGTGCCTATGAGTTTGTGCAGATATAAACTTTTAGCCAATATGGAAAAATACAGGAGTAGAAGAATTGCAGTCATGATGGTCTTAGTTAGGATTTTATTGCTGTGAAAAGACAGCACATTTTACTCCCTGCCCCCAAAGGCTTGTTCAAATACATGAGTCTATAATGGGCATACCTAGCTATAGCATAAAGCAAAATACATTTAGTCCAACTTTAAAAGTCATCATAGTTTATAGAAGTCTCAACAATGTTAAAAGTCAATTTCTTCTGAGATTCTTGTAATCTCTTAACTATAATCCTCTATAAAATGAAACTAAAAAAAAGTTGCATCCATGCAGCATCATAGAACATATATTACCATTCCATAACAACATAGTGAGGAAATACTGGGACAAAACGAGACTAAAACCACTTGGGTTAACTCCAAACTCTCCATCTCCATGTCTGATGTTTACTCCTTTCATCTTTGTTGACTGCAACACAATTCTTTCTCTTGGACTGGTTCCACTTTCTGTTAGCAGCTTTCTATGGCAGATATCCCACATCTCTGATATCGCTAACATGCAAAGCAACTTCAACTTTAAAGCTTCTTGTTCCAATGTCTAGGATCCACACATGACCTTCTGGATTCTTCCAAAGGGCTTAGGTAACTTCTTCAACTCTGCCCTATGTAGATCTCTAGGCTTTGGCTGACTTTACTCCTGCTGCTGCTGCTGCTCTTGGTGATCATCCCATAGAACTGGCATCTTCTATATGCTATCTTCCATTGCAACTAGGCTGCACTTTCATCAATAGCCTCTCACAAGCTCTCTTAGTGGTGCTAAACCTCAACTTCTTTTCATGATCTTTTTAGTCCTGGGCCTTCAAATGCCACAGAAACTATACCTACATGAATGGCATTTCCTAGCCTCTCATAGTACCAACTTCTAGTTGCTCTTCATGACCCCTTCATGCCTTCAAAACCAGTACCACCTGGGTGATTATTAGCCATTATCAAGTCTGACTGCCAGCAAGGTCTGTCTCTTGAACAAAGCTTCTTTGTGCTCTCAGAAAACTCCTCCCAGAAGATTTCACCTCAGTGATGCTTTTCTGTTTTTAATCACCAATAATTTCTTAGCTCCAGATAATCAGCATCAATTGTCCCAGTGACCCCATCTATTCTTGACTTGAAAGGCAGAGCCACATGGCCAAAGATGCCAAATTCTGCTGCTTGCTGGAACTGGAACATGACTACTCTCCTGTTTTCAATTATATCTTCATTAGCTTTCTGTTTTCAATACTTTCCTTTACTACTTAAGCTTAGTTCTCATGGAACTTGCTCTGTACCAGACTGGCCTTGAACTCAGAGATCTGCTTGCCTCTGACTTCTGGGATTAAAGGCATTTACCAATATGCCTGGACCTAAGCTTTTCTTTAATTCCTTTTTACAAGATCTTTATAAATTCCAGATTGTATTTCATTCCAGATATAGTCAAGGTGACAACCAAGACCAGCTATCACTATCTATACCTTGCCAATTGGCACAAACTTATATACACTTGTGTCTAAGTGAAGCAATAACCAGGTCAAAATAATGCCTAAAATGATGTAACTATCCCTCATTCAACAATAGGCAGCTTGACTCCCAGGAGCTCTCACACACCCAGGATCTCAGGTTCCCAGGATCCCAGAATCACAGGATCACAGCGATAGCTGAACTCTAAGGAGTTCTGACACAACCAAAATTATAGGAAGAACAGGCTCCAGTCAGATATATCGAGGGCAGATAGCACTAGAGATAATCAAGAGAGGCAAGCAGGAGAGGGGGGAAGGAAGGGTTTTTTTGGTTTTTTTTCCAGAGGGGAAAACCAGGAGAGGAGATATCATTTGAAATGTAAATAAACAAAATATCTAATAAAAAAGAGAGAGAGAGAACACAAGCAACAGAAACCAAAGTTATTTGGCATCATCAGAATCCAACTCTCCTACCATAGCAAATCCTGGATTCACCATCACAATGAAAAAGTAAGACTCGGATCTAAAATCACTTCTCATGACAGTGATAGAGTACTTTAAGAAGGACATAAATAACTACCTTAAAGAAATACAGGAGAACACAGGTAAACAGCTAGAAGCCCTTAAAGAGGAAACACAAAAATCCTTTAAAGAACTACAGGAAAACACAACCAAAGAGGCAAAAGAAATGAAAAAGACCATCCAAGATCTAAAAGTGAAAATAGAAACAATAAAGAAATTACAGAGAGAGATGACCCTAGAGTTAGAAAACCTAGGAAAGAGATCAGGAATCATAGATGCAAGCAACACCAACAGAATACAAGATACAGAAGAGAGAATCTCAGGGGCTGAAGATACCATATAAAATATTGTCACAACAGTCAAAAAATGCAAAAAAAAAAAAAAAAAAAAAAAAGTTCCTAACCCAAAACATCCAGAAAATCCAGAACACAATGAGAAGACCAAATCTAAGGATAATAGGTATAGATGAGAATGAAGATTCTCAACTTAAAGGGCCAGTAAATATCTTCAACAAAATTATAGAAGAAAACTTCTCTAACCAAAAAGATGTTATGCCCATGATCATACAAGAAGCCTACCGAACTTCAAATAGACTGGACCAGAAAAGAAATTCCTCCCATCATATAATAATCAAATCACCAAATGCACTAAACAAAGAAAGAATATTAAAATCAGCAAGGGAAAAGGATCAAGTAACATATAAAGGCAGACCTATCAGAATTACACTAAACTTCTCACCAGAGACTATGAAAGCTAGAAGATCCTGGGCAGATGTCATACAGACCATACGAGAACATAAATGCCAGCCCAGGCTACTATACCCAGCAAAACTCTCAATTACCATAGACATAAAAAACAAGATATTCCATGACAAAAACTGAATTTACACAATATCTTTCCATAAGTTCTGTCCTACAAAGAATAACAGATGGAATACACCAACACAAGGAGGGAAACTATACCCTAGAAAAAGCAATAATCTTTCAACAAAGCCAAAAGAAGATAGCCACACAAACATAATTCCAACTCTAACAGCAAAAATAACAGAAAGAAACAATCACTTTTCTTTAATATCTCTTAACATCAATGGCCTCAATCCCCCATAAAAGACACTGACTAACAGACTGGATATATGAACAGGACCCAACATTTTGCTGCATATAAGAAACACACCACAGTGATGAAGACAGACACCATCTCAGAGTAAAAGGTTGGAAAACAATTTTCCAAGCACATGGTCCCAAGAAACAAGCTGAAGCAGCCATTCTAATATTGAATAAAATTGACTTTCAATGAAAACATTTAAAAAGTTAAGGAAGGACACTTCATACTGGTAGAAGGACAAATCTACCAAGATGAACTCTCAATTCTGAACATCTACGCTCCAAGTGCAAGAGTACTCACATTGATAAAAGAAACTTTACTAAAGCTCAAAGCACACATCACACACCACTCAATAATAGTGGGAGTCTTCAACATCCCACTCTCATCAATGGACAGATCATGGAAACAGAAACTAAACAGAGACACAGTGAAACTCACAGAAGTTATGAACCAAATGATTCTAACAGATATTTATTTCATTTCATCCTAAAGCAAAAGAATATACCTTCTTTTCAGCACCTTATCTTCTCCAAAATTGACCATATAATTGGTCACAAAACAGGCCTCAACAGATACAAGAAGATTGAAATAATCCCATGCACCCTATGAGATCAGCATGGACTAAGGCTGGTCTTAAATACCAACAAAAACAATGGAAAACACACATATACGTGGAAGTTGAACAATGTTCTACTCAATGATAACTTGGTCAAGGAAGAAATAAAGAAAGAAATTAAAGGCTTTTTAGAATTTAAGGAAAATGAAGACATAGTATACCAAAATCTATGGGACACAATGAAAGTAGTAGTAAGAGGAAAACTCATAGCTCTAAATGTCTGCAAAAAGAAACTGGAGAGAGCTTATACTAGCAGCATGACATCATACCTGAAAGCTCTAGAACAAAAAGAAGCAAATACACCCAACAGGAGTAGATGGCAGGACATAATCAAGAGGAAGTATCTATGCAGAGCTTGAGCATAGATACTCAAAATACACCCCCCCAAGTGAAGTACTTCCTCCAACAGGGCCACACCTACTCCAACAAGACCAAACATCCTAACTACCACAGTCATATAGAACAAATTTATATATTTGTTGGTTTGTGGAAATGCATTTTCAGAAACCTGGCTTTTTCAGAAGCAATGAATTACATTTTGTTCGTTCTACATTTCCATTCCCATTTGGTGTTTATGTTCTGTTTTCATGCATGTGTAGTGATATAAATGAGTTTTGATAACTCTAGTGCTGATAATATTTCCCAATGATATCGCTTCTCTTAGGATTCTAAATTAGTTGATACTGCCAATGTCTTATGAATTTCAGGTGCATCTAGTTACATGTATTTTATCTGTAAACCTAGGAAAATCCTTTATCTCACTGAAATGTTCAATTTCAAGACCAAGACCAAAGAAAGCAATGACAGAAAGTGTAAATATGGGTGTTCGTCATCCAATTTCTGTTTCTACTGCTAAAAGTTCACTGGTATAAAGTCTATTTTATCATTAGACTTTACCTCAGAACACAAATACTTTGCTATAGTTTAACATAGATCATTTCATAGTATAGAGTATTCACCAAATACTTTGCTATAGTTTAATATAGATCATTTCATAATATAGAGTGATCTATGTCTAGCCACTGGCTAAGTGAATATCATACTCATATGACTGTGTGTGTGTGTGTGTGTGTGTGTGTGTGTGTGTGTGTGTGTGTGTGTGAATGAGTGTTCTGGAAGTTTTACATTAATTTTCTAATTTCTGAATTTATTAAAAACTGGCATATTTTGTAAGGTTCCAAATAAAATAGCTATTTTTCATTCTGTCTCATGCATATCTTGGGTCAATATGACAGTTTGTCCACTCTTGGAGCTTTGGGCTCTGGAAATTCTACCTCTTGAAATGTGGCTTGTCACAAGAGGCAGAAAAGAAACAGGATGAATGTGGCACCAGTTCTCAAGGACTTTGACTTCTCAAGAGGTCTACTCTTATTATGTATTGCTCCTACTCACTGTCATCACAAATCTCTGTCTATCTACAAAATGATAACAAACACAGCCTTGGACTATGAACAGGTAATGATAACCAGGTATCATTACATAGTTTTCAGCACACTCACAAGAATAATCTAGTTTTAAGGAAACAAAACATACTCCAAATCCTATTAAATGCTATTTTTTTAAAATAAAAAGATTCTTTATTTTAACACTTTTCTCTAAGAAAAATCAAAGTAGTCTTAAAAGATATCTGATAAAAACTGTTAAGCAGAATAGCTTTGCTTAGGCACCAATTATTGAGATCAAGGGTAGTTAAAATGAAATTCCTACATCTTTAAAAACTAACTTCATTATATACTAAGGTTTCCATGATTTTTGCGATGGTAAGCAAAATATAAAAGACATTTAAATTTTTATTTGACTTTGTATAAGGGAACTAGCAAATAGGAAAAAAAGACTGAGCTAATGGGCTCCTTTTGAAATCTGAGGAGACAAAAAACAAGACAACATTAAAATATAGAGAATCAAAACAATTTATACATACAATGATCAAGTCCATTGTAGAAGAGTGTGGTCTTCAGGTCTCAGAAGAGTGGAATAGAATGATTGTTTACCTACATTAGGAGAGAAAGGAGCTAGAATTAACAAAACAAAATAAAACAAAACAAAACAAAAAACCCAAGTCCCTTGAGGTATTTTTTGTGACTCATGGAGTGGGGATGTCTGGTGGGGTGAGGTGGGGTTGTCCTCTTGGAGATGAGGGAGGATGAGGTATGGGATGTAGAACAGTCAGAGAGTGGACCAGGAGGGGGATAAAGACTGGACTGTGAAAAAAATAAAAGATTAAAGAATATTTTTAAAAGAAGAAAAAAATAAAAGAAAAAAACATTTTTAAAAGCAAGTATTATAATTTTTCCAAAAATTCCCAATGTTTCAGTCAAGTCAGGGACACATTTTAATGGCAGTAAAGATAAAGAGCTCTATTTGGGAGTTCAAGACACAGTGCTTTAATAGCCAACCTTAGTCTGAAAGTTGTGGCAGTTTGATTGAGGATGACTTATTTAAATAATTTTGATTGCTCCAAAATAAGAAATTTTCATGAAAATGCTTCAATTAATTCATGTACAAATAAACAATTGAAGTATTTAAACATATTTTAAATCATTAATATTATTTATTCATGAGGAGATCATTTTAAGAGTTGAGAAGAATATCCCTTATAACAACTACACCTCTCTCATGAGGGACTTCAGTCCTTAGAGAAAATATATCTGTGAGGTCAAGAGTAGATGTAGAAATCTCTGTCACTCCTCATCAATATTTCCATGAACCTATAACCACTGCAAAAAACAAACAAACAAACTCCATCTGATATGTTCTATTCTTTCCAGGTTATGAAGTTGCTATGAGACATATGAATTGGTAGTGTGCCTTTCCTTGAATTAAATACAGATTTCATTAGGGAACATAAAAACAAACAAACAAAAAAACCCCTTCTTTTCTTTAAAACTTATCTTTCTTCTCTGGATCGTCCTCTCATCCATCTGTGCAAAGAATGCATTTGTTAATGAATGCCTCCACCCACTATCATAGACTCAAGTACTATACAGTTTCTGTTATTTGTGGCACCTTATGCTAGTCATTGAGGATACAATAATTCTAGAGAACATGTTGAGGAAACAGAAAAGATTAACTTTGGCATAGGGTGTAAGTATGAATATTAGTATGAAGATTAAGTACAATTAAAGCAAAATATTTACACTACAAATAGAATTGTTATCAATCCTTCATAGTCTGTAAAGTAGTGGTTTCTCAACTGCCCCAATGCTACGGCCCTGTGAAAGGGTCATTTGGCCCCTGAAGGGATCATAATCCACAGGTTGAGAATCACTGCTGTAGAGAAATTAAGACTTGTACTGTATCTTATTCATTATGATTGGGTCAAAATATTAACTTTGTAGTGTAATTTGGCAAGATGTCATCCTCAATTCCAACTTTCATTCTCAAACTGGGGAATAAAGATTTATTGGGGAAAGAAGTAAGAAGTGAATGGAGTCACAAAAATAAAAGCACATAGCCTTAGGTGTCTTCTTAATATTTTCCAGCCCAAGTATTTCTAGGACAAAATAGGAAGGACAACCACTGACCTGGAAGTCATGACTGGTATTGAATCTTGGAGTTGCCTCTACTCTAGTGTCTAAATCAAATGGACAATCGCTATCAGATAATGCCAAACTGTATGCTACAAATGTTGGATTCATACCTGTTAGGTAGGCTCCTGGAAGCTGGATAGGAGGCTAGACAAGTGTAGAACTCTTTTGACTGATTCCATTATATAATAACCAGCCATTTTGGGATCAAATTTATTAGCATCCTTTTTTCCCACCTTGCTTGGCACATTACAAAGGAAAAGTAGTTCATGCAAATGCTGATGTTTTGCATCCTTGTTGTTGAAGAACTGAAGAACTTTCTGCCTAACAAACTCTTTATCTGCAGAAGAAAGCAAGTTCATGTGATGAGATCAGATAGGTCATACATTCAGACATATTCAAATCAATAAGACCTTAAAGGTAAACAAAGTGAAAATTGTCCCTTTCTTACTTGCAACTAACTCCTCAGCAGACATTCTCTGTCTCCCTCCTGCTGCTGAGACCCTGTCTCTACTTGCTGACAGGTCTATGTGTCTATCCTTGTGTCATATGCTCATTCACTTTGAGTAAGCCTTCGGGGTATTATTTCAATCTCTTTCTGTTCTAAAACGCATTTCTTTAGAAATGAGTATCAAATGGGACTTGTTTGGCTCAATTTGAACCACCTGGAACAGTTGGCTGTCACCAGAAGTCAGCATCATAGCATACAGATGGCCAGTTGTAAGGAAAAGGGCTATTTATAGAAAGGAAAAAATTGTCATAAGTAAGAGAGCCAATCAAAATATTTTGGAGACAAACAGCCTTCTTCTTGCCATTTTGTTCTCGGCACCTTTCGTTTCCAGGTGACTGCTCCTCTTATTCTGGCATTTATCCAGAATCTTTGCAAAATCCTTTTCATACTCCTGGACCACCCTCTAGGAATTTTTCTTCTTCCACAAGAGTATAGTTCATGAATATCTGACAATAATGACTTCTGCACTGAATCACTATTATGTCTCTCACTCCCAAGTTTCAGGCTTGTCAAATGTCAGAGAACTTGGAGGACTCAGGGTATTATCATTTGACAATTAACAGTTTACCTCTGTGCATAGAGATCAGAATTAACCCCAACACAGGCATTTGATTTCTGGACAGAGACTCCAGATATCTGTATGACATATTGTGAAACAAATCAAATAAAATGAGATCAAGCCTTGTCTATATTAATGACAAAATTATGTGGAAACACACAATCTTAAAAAAAAACTACCTTTGTATATCCTTAAAAGAATTAATATCTGTTCCTCTCATACTATTACTTCTAAATCTCATAATAATTAAGAACTTTTGTTGTAGGGTACCCATTAGAGAAAACCATTCATACATGGCTTCAAACCAGTGGAAAGCCATTACGAAGCTTGACAGCAACTACACCCAATATTTGGGACCCATGTGTAGTCTCAAGACTCTCTTGGGGTAAGCTTTTAGGCACATACACACATGCACAAAATCCGCACATCCTAGCATCCTGTGTCGACATACTTCAGTAAGCAATAATAATTAACCAAGGGTGAACAATCTACAGGACTTTCCCAGAACTACAGACTTTAACAGACTAGGTCTTTGTTTTCATTTGAGCAAGTGTTGCTGCCTGTGTGCTGGATGGCAAGGCTGTTTGCTGAACAGTACTGCCATCGTGTCATCAGTTATGCTAAGGTCTAGGGTCTAGCCTCTTACACTTTGATGTGGTTTGAAATTTAGAAACTGATCTCTGAAAGTATTATCACTGAAGAGATAAACGTTTTACTACCAAGAAAAGCAATTTAATGTTAAGTGGGGCCCTGGGTAGGACTCATGGATCTCTCTAGGAAGGGAAATAAAATAGATTTTTGTGGATGGACTGAGGGAAGGTGGGGATGAGAACAGGAGGGATCAAGTAGGTGATGGAGGGATGTAGGGAGAAAGTATTGGGAGAAACAGCTGGAATTGGGGAACACGGCAGGGATGAAAAAATATAGTGCAGTGGAAACTTTCTGAAATCTATGAAGATGACCCTAGTGAGGATTCCTAGTGATGGAGGATAAAGAGTGTGAAGTGGCCATCTACTGTAACCAGGCAAGACTTCCAGTGGTGAGACTGGGACACCAACCCAGCTACAGAATCTTCAACCTACAACCTATCCTACCTGTAAGATGTGCTGGGAAAATGATGGTCAACCAATGACTGGTCTAACTTGAGTACCACACCAAAAAAGAGAGAGAGAGAGAGTCCATGCTTGACACTTCCTGGATGGCCAAGAACTAGAATTTGGGTATCCCAAGACCTAGGATACTGGCAGGAGAAGTTAGAGGAGGAGGAAGAGGAGGAGGAGGAGAAAAGGAAGAAGAAAGAAAAAATTTAAAAGTGATGAAATGATTTCTAATGATATTCTGCTGGACCAATGCCTTACCTGGTTGTCAACAAAATAGCTTCCTCCAGCAGCTGATGGGAACAGATTCAGAGACCCATAGTCAAACATTAGACTACGGAGCATTGGGAGGCCTGATGAATAATTGTAGGTGCCAGAGGTTTGACCACACCAAAAGAACACTGCCCATAAAATCAACTAAGTAGGACTCATAGGGACTCATAGAGACTGAAGAGGCAATCATGGAATCCTCATGGATGTGTGCTATGTCCTTTGCATGTATGTTATATGTTATAGTTATTTAGCTTGTTGTTTGTTTGTTCGTTTCCATGGAACTCACAACAGTGGAAATAGTGGTATCTCTGACTCTTCTGCCTGTTCCTGGGACACTTTTCCTCATAATAGGCTGCGTTGTTTAGTCTTTTATGAAGGTTTGTGCCTAGTCTTATTTCATCTTTTTATGAAATGTTCACTTGATATGCCTGGAGTCCTGTTCTTTTCTAAGTGGTAATAGAGGAGCAATGGGTCTGGGGGAGAAAGGTAGTTGGGAAGGAAGCAGGAGGAGGAGAGGAAGGAGAAACTGTGGTTGGGATGTGTTGTATGAGAGGAAAGTGAATAAATAAAAATAAAATATATAAATAAATGATATTAAATGAATATGACATTTAAAGAAATGCATGTGTAAGTATTTACAGATGGGCCATGCTCATCTTGACAGACATAGTATATCTGTATTCTTGTTTCTATAGGCCAGTGGTTTGTAATAATGCTTTGCAGGGTCTTTTCAAGTTGATGTGCATAACAAAATAACAGCACAACACACAGATAATATGACACCTTGATATATACACAAATGATGTAATTTAAAGGAAAAAAATAACCTAGACAGTGTTCAATAGTATTTAGACATATTTGTATCTTGAGTGTATGAGTATTGATCGAGCTCAAAATGAGAAATTAGTATTCATAAGCATGCTTCTCTTGTTTGTTGATTTATAATGAAAACTCTGCACAACTTAATAATATGTTGCCATCAGGTCCAGGATACTGTTTTAGAATATGTGTTAGCAATTCTTAAGGCAAAATTCAACTTAAATACAAATTACATATGGATAATATTTTCATTTTTAACATAGATCTTTCTCCCCTCACCTTGTCTGCTGCTAGCATTTGTCTGTTTCTCAAAAGGAATCCAGCTTGCATTCCAACGTATCCTGAGCAAGATTTTATATATATTAAATAAAAAGAAGTCTTTATAAAATTTGATCAAATGATTGCTATACAAATGTAGACAAGTCTTTTCAAAATCAATTTAGTTAAGCTAAAAAAAACCTTAACATTCATTTAATATACAAAAAACTTAAAATAATTGCTTACAAATCAGATGACATTGGGGTTGGAAAGATGGCTCAGTAATTTACTTGTTTACTGCTTTGCAAAATATTTTTTGTTCTCTTCCCAGCACCCACATAAAGCAGCTCACAACAGTCTTTAAATCTAGACCCAAGGGATATGACATCATCTTTTAGATTCTGAGGGCAACAACACTCATTTGCAAAATACACACAAACACACACACACATAATTAAAGAATACTAAAGTTAAATCTTTAAATATAACAATAAAAAAACTGCAACAAAACAACATGTTATAGCAGAGGAACAATTTTAGCATTAAAATTATATAAGTGGAGTATAGTATATTTAGGGAGAAAATTAAATGTTTTACCATGGTATAGTGGTTGTTGTTTTATAAAATTATTACTGTTTGATAGTATATGACGTTGACATGGCTCTCTTGTTTCCCAAAGCTCCAGTTTGCTCATCTGACTACAGAGGGTATTGGATATCCCCAAGCAAACCCCTCCTGATCTTAAGGTGCATTTTCAATGTGTCAATGATGATTTAATTCCATAAGGAGAGAAATGAACATATACATCATCAAAAGCGTAAGCTCAACTTGTAGCAACATTATAGTGAAGAGCAAAGGGGGAGGGCTTTCTGCAGAAAGCACATTCACCCTTTAAATTATCAAAGGAATCTATGAAAAGATATCTTCAATTTATTTATAGGAAATAATATATTTCAATTATCCACAGGTTGTATTTTGTAACTTTCTACTGTGTTTTCATAAGTAGATCATATGCTTTATGCCATTTTTACCCTAAAGAGTTAAGAATTTATAAAATTGAGATGTAGTTCAAAAATATACAAAGGCAGTAGGTGACCTAAAATTGTTTAGAATGCATTTGTGTTCCATTTTAGGAAACATAGTAAGACAGAGAGGAGTAACTAATGGCTTGCCTGGGGACACTTTAACTTATGCACCAATGGCATTTACAAGATTCACATGACATTTGGTATAGTTATTATTTTTCTATTTCTATCCAAAAGCAAGCATAACAGGATCCACTTAAAACTTAGACCTGTCAAACCAATGCTGAATTTCTCTTTACTCCTGAAGGCCATTATACTAATGTAATATTATCATTATTATGAGAGAAACTGGGTCTGATTCTGGGCTCAAAGATGCCTAGATAATTTTGTCACTGCCAAACAAATCATTTAGCATTTTACAACCATAGCCTTACTTGGATGATCCCTGTCTTTTGAGACTGTTCAGGAATAAAACACAAGCCACCTGCTCAATCAACAAAAGCAACCAGAGAGAAATGAAGTCAAGCTTCACTGCCAATAAACGTTAGGGTAATATCGTCTGGGAAGGAAGCAACACCAAGCTCTCTCTTGAGAATTATTTTGGGAACAAAGGAAAGCAATTTAGTCCTTTTAGAGGAAGAACACCATAAGACTTCAATAATGGAAGAAATGAATGTCTCCATGCTTAAGTGAGATACTCCATCAAAGTACTAGCAGCGAATGTTAAAACTACCATGCTTTCAACACTTATATCCCTACTTAACTCAAGTAATAATTACAAAGCATCTACCTCAGTCAGCCACTCCTAGACATAAAAAAAAAAATCTGCTCTATAGGCTTAAAATTGTGAGGAAAGTTACACAGAACATGCTAAGAGAATGAAGAATAATAGTTAACCAATTCCAGAAGCACCAAGGAAAAGTTTCAGAAAGGAAGATTAGTAACCAATTCTTAGGAGATTAAGTCTTTTTTAAGAGAAAAAATATCTTTCATTAAAGCAAGATAAATCCAGAAAGACATTAGGAAATATAAGGCAGTAACGAGAGCTCAGGTTACAGAGGCAACATTAGATTTTTCAAAAAATTACAGATTAGGCTAGTCTCTTTCAGAAGCTCATGGAGAAATATATAGCAGATAATAACATTTATATTTTCCAAGATTTTCTTTTCATTCAAGCTTAACATTCAATTAATACATTCAACAAAAGTTTATTGTACATCTACTGTGAGCAATGTTCTGCATTATGAAATCAGAATACAACAGTAACTAGTAAATTGTGGGTCACTGTTTTCATGAAGATTACAGTTCCTCTAAGGATAGTAGTAGCTACTCACTGGGAGATTGTTCAATCATAAAGAGAATGTATACAGTTAAATTAAGAATGTTCTCTCAGACATAGACAAGAAGAAAAAATTCTGGGAATGATTAAGAATGGATTAAACAAGAGTTAGTAATCCTGATGGACTAAGCCCAGGTATTATTTTCTGACAATAACCGTGAACTAGATAAGGAGATACTACTCAACGGCACAACTTCAAGCCAGAGAAAAATCTCAATATGGAAAATAAGAAATAAGCATGAAGTCTTCCCATTGGTTGAGAAACAACTGGCATTTGAATAATACTAAAAGAAAGAAAGCCAGTTTTTTTGATAGGATGACACATGATATATCGACCACACTCCAAAACATGTTCAGTTCCCAAATGAAGTTCTCCAACACATGCTAGAATGGAAGGGGTTGAGGTGTAGATTTAGATGTAGACGTAGACATAGACATAGACATAGACATAGACATAGTCATAGTCATAGACATAGTCAAAGACATAGTCAGAGACATAGAATAGACATAGATAAAGTCATAGACATAGACATAGAAATAGACACAGTGATAGACATAGACATAGAACAGACAATGGAGATAGGCAGAGAAAACATGAAGTTGCTTTGGTAAACAGGTAGAAGGTTCTAGCAATAGTTGGGAGAAGGGGTAAATATTAAGATACATTATATGAGGTTATCAAAGAATTAATGAAAATATTAAAAAATAGTTTAAATTTTTTCAAAGACTTTTTGAAGATTACACAGAATACCAGTAATAGATATTAAAACAAACAACAAAAACAACAGACAGCTGGTAAATCAATGTATATATTATAGAGGTCTTTTTGGACAAAACTTGTCTCACAAATATTCAAATGAATGCTGATGAAGGTGTGAGAAAGCTGCTATGCAATGCGTGACTTTCTACAAATGCAAATATAAATATGTTTCCTTACCAGATAATTTTATATGTGTCCTAGAAATTTACTTTTTGAGATCAAGGGACTAAGCTCAATGTTGGTGTTGGTTCTTGGAGTGATGGGGTGCTTTGTGTGTGTTAGAGTAACTGCCTTAGAAAGCTAAAATTGTAGTGACTCACTGAAAAATCCAAACACTAGTTTTTAAGAAGAAAAATCCAGTGAGGTAGAATATGCCCTTTAGGGTTCTAGAGAATGAACTGAAGTGATCAGGAACTAGAATGGGAGAGAGAGAGAGAGAGAGAGAGAGAGAGAGAGAGAGAGAGAGACAGAGACAGAGACAGAGACAGAGACAGAGACAGAGACACAGAGAGAGACAGAGACAGAGAGACAGAGACAGAGACAGAGACAGACAGAGACAGAGAGAATGAATGAGGGGGTTATGAACTCTTTGACATGTATGAAACCACCCCTGTTTCCAAGAGCAGCAACTTGTGATCTCTCTGCTTCAGAAATGCTATATCTGCTGCCAAATATACAGAACTAATAAACTACGTCCTTATTTTGGAACCAATTGAAAAATAGGTTGCGAAGCCTGAATGGCATCAACAGTCAGCTTTAATTAATGATTAATCCTATATTGGAGAAAGGCAAGCTGGAAATAACTCACTCCAAATATGTCAACTTTACGTTCACCATCAACAACCAAGTTATGAACATGGAAGTCTCACCTACAAAAGATCATCTTCCTAAAGACAAATCACAGTGTGGAAGCAAGGAAAGATACACTCCTACAACCAGGCAAATCTTAAGTGAGAGCAAAAGGAAATGAATGTCCTACCCATATTAGGGTAATCCTCCAAATCACAAAAGAAAAGGAGCCTCTTTCTTTCAGAGACCAAGTCTCATCCAAGGTATTCTTACTTCACTTCTGTACTGCATTGTCATAGGGACTTTGGAAATTGACCTTCTGGGTTTCTATGTGCAGCAAATAAAAGCATTCTCCAGTGCAGGCACTTGCTAGGGAAGGAAGAGTTGTAGTCATTCTATACCTTTGCATTCCTTTTTTATTAGATGTTTTCTTTATTTACATTGCAAAATTTATCCCCTCTGAAAACCCCTCTATCTCATCCCCCCTCTCCCCACTCACTAACCCACCTGCTCTTGCTTCTATGTCTTGGCATTCCCCTATACGGAGGCATCAAGCCTCTAGACCAAGGGCCTCTCCTTTCATTGATGTCCCACAAGGTCATCCTCTGCTACATATGCAGCTGGAGCCATGGGTCCCTCCATGTGTACTCTTTGGTTGGTGGTTTAGACCCTGGGAGCTCTGGGGGTACTGGTTGGTTCACATTGTTGTTCCTCCTATGGGGCTGTAAACCCTGTCACCTCCTTGAGTCTTTCTTTTCTCTAGCTCCTCCATTCAGGACTTTGTGCTCAGCCCAATGGATGGCTGTGAACATCCACTTCTGTATTGGATGGCACTGGCAGAGCCTCTCAGGAGACAGCTATATCAGGCTCCTGTCAGTAAGTACTTGTTGGCATCCACAATATTGTCTCTGTTGGGTAACTGTATATGGGATCCCTAGGTGGGACAGTCACTGGATGCCCTTTCCTTCAGTTTCTGCCACAAACTTTATATATGTATTTCCTACCATGGGTATTTCGACCCACCTTCTAAGAAGGACTGAATTATCCACACTGTGGTGTTCCTTCTTCTTGAGCTTCATGTGGTCTGTAAATTGTATCTTGGGTATTCCAAACTTCTGGGCTAATATCCACTTATCAGTGAGTGCATGCCATGTGTGTTCTTTTGTGATTATGTTACCTCATTCAGGATGATATTCTCCAGATCCATCCATTTCCCTAAGAATTTCATAAAATCATTGTTTTTAATAGCTGAGTAGTACTTCATTGTCTAAATGTACCACATTTTCTGTATCCATTCCTCTGTTGAGGGACATCTGGGTTCTTTCCAGCTCCTGGCTTTTCTAAGACTGCTGTGAACATAGTGGAGCATGTGTCCTTATTACATGTTGGAGCATCTTCTGCATATATGCTCAGGAGTGATATAGCTGGGTCTTCTGATAGTACTTTATTCTCAGCCTACAGAGAACAGGTTACATTCATTTAAGAAATGGTGTAGGTATTAAGATGGTCTATCCATAAAGTCATTCACCAACTGTTTCAATGAACAATGGTTCTGCTTGGAGGGTGGCACAGACATTAGGTGTGGGTAAGAATTTGGTTCATTAGCTATGATAATTTGGAAAAGAATTCATCTCAGAGAAAGAGTAACTTATAAAGTCCTCTTCTTCAAACTTGATACAAGAGTTACAAATGTCAAGCAAAGCATTCAGTCTCCCTTTGTTGTTCTCTTACAAGCCACCTCCCTAGTTAATCTTCTGTTTCTTTTGGGTATATAAATACTTTTTAAATATATAAGCTGGTCTGAAAACCATAGTATAGTGTAAAAACATGAAATAAATACTACTATTAATAGAGAGACTGAGATAAGAGAAGCAAGATTTCAAGACCCGTATGTTGTACACAGCAAGACGCTGTCCTGAACAAACAAGTTGACAGTGTACATACATTGTACAATGTTAGACCTATTTCTCCAATTACCAAATTAGAGAGAGCATTGGATGACCATAAACAAATTTCCAATTCCTCATATTATTGGATTTCAATTGATTAGGGTATGTTGGTAATATTAATTTTCAGATTAAGAAAAAGTAATTGTCACTTCCTGTTGTTTTTGTTGTAAGAGGTGGAATTAGGTTTGTGTGGATTTGTTGAAAGATTACCATCTTGCTTCTTTTAGGGTGTAGTTTGCTCCTTATGTTGATGTTTTCCATCTATTATCCTTTGTAGGGTTGGATTTGTGGAAAGATACTGTGTAAATTTTGTTTTGTCATGGATTACCTTGTTTTCTCCATCTATGTTAATTGAGAGTTTTGCTGGGTATAGTAGTCTGGGCTGGCATTTGTGTT
>NW_022196910.1:33396692-33428211 GCF_008632895.1 Mastomys coucha | reverse complement strand
ACCTTGGTTTGTGTTGTTTATTTTCTTATGCTTGCCCCTGGCCATCTGGTTAACTCTAGTGCTACCTGACCTTGCTAAATCTGACTGGAGCCTGTCCTTCCTGTGACCCTGGTTGTGTCAGAACTCCTCCGAGTCAAGCTGTCTCTGTGATCCTGTGATTCTGGGATCCTGTGATCCTGGGCTTGTTAAATCACCTGGGAGTGTGACTTTCTTCATGTGTTATGGGACTGGCTGCAGAGCTTGTGCCCAAGGTCTGTTCAGAACATTAACCCAGACAGACCGGAAGGAACCCAAGTCACTGGGCTGGTGGAGTTCCTGTGTGCCTGGTCCTCCTGGTCCCAGTTACTCCCAGTTTTGGGACAGATGTTGGTTCCTGCCCACCTCTGATCCTGGATGTGTCAGAGCGCCTGGGAGTAGAGCTTCCTCTGGTTGTTGTGCCACTTATGAGTTTCTTTAATAGAAAGTTGGCAGGGTTATTCATTGATATCTATAGTTATATTGGAGTCCATTCACTCGCTGTGTTGTACGTTAGATGGAGTTTTGACAAATGCATTCATCATTATTGTGTCATGTGGAATGCTTTACTGACCTGTGCTATGGCTATTCATCCATCTCCCCATATGAAGCCTTGGCCATCCTAGACTTTTACTTCTGTTTCCTCATTTATTCAGAAGATTTCCCAAGTTAGATTTAGACAATGTGCAGCCTTCTAAGATTAGCTTCTTTGGGGTAGCTCAATTCATTGCAAATTCCTCCAAGTCATTTGCAGTTTGAAAACACATTTGTCTTTATTGCTAAGTAACATTCCCACACATGGCTACTTCAGCCTGTTTATTCAATCACCTGTTGAGAGACATCTTTATCTGGGATATTTTCATGTCTAACTAGAATCAAAAATTCCCACCAAAGATCATATGTTAAGAAGGGTGATGACATTTATGGGAGCCACAGTGATGTGACATGCCCCCAGTGGTGATGTATATTTAAATATGCAGAAGTGAACCATATTGGGAGAAAGTTCTCAATGAGAAGTTAATAATTTTATATATATATATATATATATATATATATATATATATATATATATATATATTTTAGAAAGAAAAGCAGCTGTTTGTGCTAGGGTCTCAGACCGACAGCTGAGGGACTGCTGCCTTCTTGCAAAGCTTAGAATTTTAAACTGCTAACAGCTCTATTCACCATATGCTGTCTTACTCCCTCTCTACGTAGATTCTAAATTTGATTTAATCTGTGTTAATTCCATTTAACTTTCAGCACTGTGATTTCAAACCTTCCTGTATAGAAACATTTTGCTGTTGTGCTTCAGATCTACCATTTAGTAAGGTTAATCTTAAAGAATTTTTAAATAAATGGCATAGAAAACTTTTTCTCTGAGTTATTTCATTTATTTCACTTGGACAATAGCACTCAGCATACTTCTAATGCAAAGTTAGGTATTGTATCACATTTTCTATCCTCTCGTTTTTATTTTTATCACAACATTTATTGAGATAAAAATGTAATTAAATTATAATGTCCAGAATCATAAAAATAGATTTATTTGAATAGAATTTACTTATCATAAAACCCACCCAGTTTACACTTGACAACTTTTTCAATATATTTAAGGATTTGTACATCAATCTTCACAACAAAATTTTAGAATGCTTGGACCCCTTAAAAGTACTTGTTTTCATTGACCAGCAATTCTCAATGAACCTATTTTGCTCTAGCCTTGGGAATCCATGAATATGCATCTTGCTTTTAAAATCTTCTTATCCCTATAACTTCATATGAATGGAGATTTCCAATACTCTATTATATACTTATATGACTGCTTTCTATGATTTGGATTTATTCTATCAAGGGCGACAACTCTCTTTATGTATAAGATTGTGCTTCAATCATTTCTAATGATAGAAAAAACTTCAATGGTTCAGATTCACTAAAATTTATTCAGATATTCATCAGCCAATGGGCCTGGATTTCTATTCCTGACATATTCTGAGTATTCATCAGTAAGGCTTATTTTTATGTGTGTAGACTACATTTATGTTTCATCTAGATATTCAAATTAGTGTGGAATTATGGGTCATATGACAACATTATACTTCTGTTTAGAACACTGATTCTCGATGGATGGTGGTGGCTCATGCCTTTAATCCTAGCACTTGGGAGGCAGAAGCAGGCAGATTTCTGAGTTTGAGGCCAGCCTGGTCTACAGAGTGAGTTCCAGGACAGCCAAGGCTATACAGAGAAACCCTGTCTCGACAAAACAAAAAACAAACAAAACAAACAAACAAAAAAAACCCACCAATTCTCAACCTTTAGGCACAACCCTTTGGGGATTGAATAACCCTTTCAGAGGGATTGACCAAAACCCTCAGAAAACACAGACATTTTGCCAGTGACCAGCTTTTGGCATCCATGTGGTGGGTAAACTGAGGCAGGCAGCTGTTTGGGGGTCGGTGCTTATTGTCGCTGATGGGGCTGAATTCAAATACTAATGGGGGATGCTACCAAAGGCATCCAGCAATTGGAAAAATTACTCAGCAGACTTTTCTTTGAGGGATCAAAGTTTAATTTACTGGGGCTGGAACCCTGTGGCCAGTGGGAAAAGCATGAACTCTTTTAAGCCTCTGGGGCCACTGAAAAGGAGAAGGAAGGAGAAAATTCTCTCTCTCTCCCTCTCTCTCTCCCTCTCTCTCTCTCCCACTCTCTCTCTCTCTTTCTCTTTCTCTCTCTCTTTCTCTTTCTCTCTCCCTCTCTCTCTCTTTCTCTCTCTCTTTCCATATCTGTGTACATGTGATTGTATATATGCATATTTGTATTCATGTACCCCTCTCTCTCTCTCTCTCTCTCTCTCTCTCTCACACACACACACACACACACACACACACAGTGAGTGTATGAAACAAAAGGCAGAGTCTAATAACTTCATACACACAAATATATATATATATGTATACATACATACATAAATGCATGCATATATTCAGATCTATACACAGACATATACACATTCATGCATAGAATGGTTAGAGCCAAACTCCAGAAAGTTCCATACATACAGCATTTCATACATACATATACATACATACATACATACATACATAAATACATACACATAACTAGTGGATGGAGCTAGTTCTAACACACACCCAGACAAACTTGGCACATATACATACATACACATAGTTAATAAGGAACCATGTGTCAACCCTTAGTCACACAAGCCTTACAAATAGCTGATGAATGGAAGGATGTTCCAACACACTCTCACGCAAACCTTACACATATACATACATACATATAGTTGATGGATGGAAGGACCAATGTCCCAACACTCCACTCAGACAAACTACACATACACATAGTTGATGGATGCTCCAAGATACTTTATTCTTTCTTCCATAGCTTATATATACCAGCAAAATCTTTCAAGCAGTATAAAATTACAATGTGGTTACGTTTTAGTTTTCTTCTAGTGAATGGTTATGAAAAAGCAACGTTTTCCATTACCTTTACAAGAATTAACATTGGGTAGTACAAATAAAGAAAACAAATTATTTCTAAAAACCCACATCCATTCGTAAGCAACTTCTTATAGATTAAGAGAGTATAAGCAAGCAAGGTAGGTTTCTTAGCCAGTTTTTCTTCCTTTTTTTTTTTGGCTTTTTTGAGACAGGGTTTCTCTATATAGCTCTGGGTGTCCTGGAACTCACGCTGTAGACCAGGCTGGCCTTGAACTCAGAAATCCGCCTGCCTCTGCCTCCCAAGTGCTGGGATTAAGGGCTAGCAAGGATATGATCCTTGTGCACCAAAATGATACAGGAATTCCCAGCAATGACATCAATGGTTCACTCATTCTCCATCTCAGCTAAATTGAGGATTCAAAAAAAAAAAAAAAACATATTCTATACTATTAAAATACTATAAACAAAGTCAATTTGCAATTCAAATTAATATAATCATATTTAAATATTCCCCCAAAAGTTATTATCTTTAAGGGTCATCTTATAAGAATCTTAAAAGAACCACAAATCTAAACTTTTATATAAAAATCAGTCATATCTACTTTAAAATCTCAGAATGCAATTCTTAGTAAATCATGTCAGCAAACTGAGGGCAAAAAAGTAGGTATACGAACTCTATCATCACCAGTCCAGCCTCAGTGAGAGTCACATCAACCAGTGCTGCCATTGTTCTTGTTCCCTTGCTATGGTTCCCTCACTTGGTCCCTAGCTTAACTAGTAAGAGTGTGCTTCCCCAAACTTCAAATTGTTCCCTGAGATTTTCTGCATCGAAGACAACAATAAATCATTTCAACCTAGCTTCACTAACAATTTTATTTTTCCAAATGTTTTCTAAGGGTGGTAGCCATTGCTGACAATCTACATCTCTTCTTTCTTAGTTCTTTCCTAGGGCGGTGATTGAATCATTAATCTGTTCCAGGAGCAATGCCTGAAAGATATCAAGTATTATTATAGTGAATGGAGAGATACTGTTCAGTGAGGGACTGGAAACTTCCTTAAAGTTTTCATATAACTCTTAGAGTCAGAGAAATGTGAGGGCAGCAAGCAGAGAGGACTCCATAACAGCATAAATTCCTCAGGATTCATGGTCCTTGGGGTCATGCCACATGGAGGCTCACCCATGTGTCTATGGTAAGTAACCCATGGGCTCTATTCTATGAGTTTGAAAGCCTTTTGTTGTTCCTCCTACATGGCCCTCAGCAACATTTACAATTTAGAAGAGCAACAAAATTACAGTTATGAAGTAGCAATGAAAATAATGTTATGGTTAGGAGTCACCACACTATCAAATTGGTCACAGCATTGGTAATGTTGAGAACCTCTGATTTAAAGGTACTAGCAAACTTTCACAAAGCACCTGTACCATTTTCTGTTCCCATCAGGAATGCATGTGGACTGGTTTCTCCATAACTCTGCCAAACTTGCTGTTGTCTTTCTGATAGTCATTCCAGTCAGTGTATAATGACTCAGGCTTAAAGCTCCAAACTGAGTTTGAACTAACAATTGTCTTTGATGTGCTGATTGGCCACATGCATATACTCTTAGAGAAATAGGCTAGTAATGCTTTTGTAATTTTAATACCATTATTGGCATTCCATTATCAAATGGCAAAGTTTATTTAGATATCTAGACAGAAGTCACTTGCCAGAAATGATTTGCTAATATGCTTTGCCATTCTGCTATTTTATTTTCCTTTGAATCTCAAACATTTTAATGATGTAGTCCAGGTATGGTTTTGTTGTTTTTGTTGTTGTTATTGTTGTTTTCTTTGTTCTTTGGGTTCAGTGTGTTCCTGAGACTCTGCCATCTATCTAAGGGTCACAAGGACTTCATGCATATTTTCTTCCAAGAATTATAGAGACTATTCTTGTATAAAGGACTGTGGTCCATTCTAACTTTTACGGGGGTTTGTCTTGTTTTCTATTTATGCTTGTTTGGTTTTTGTTTTGTATGTATGATCTGAGGTGAGGTTCTAACTTTATTCATTTGCATACAGTCATTCCGTTTCCCCCAGCACCATTTGTTGAAATGACTATTTTTCACCAGTCAGTTTTCTTGGCACCCTTTTCAAAAATAAATTGACCATATGTTTGTAATTATGCCAGTACCGCCCTATCTTGATTACCGTAGCTTTGCTGCAATGGTTGAAATCAGAGACTAGTAGGCAAGATTGTTTGGCTATTCTTGGTACTTTGCAGTTCCGCTTCAGATTTAACTTCAGCTTTCCAATTTCTTCCTAAACTCCTCCAGAGTCTTCACTGGAATTTACACTGAATCCTCAAATCACTTTATAGTCTTGTCATCCCAACAGTGTTGAGTCTTCCAGTGCAGAAGCATGCAATATCTTACTGGTTTTAAAGTCCTTTTGGTCTCTTCTTCCATCACATTAGCATTCATAAGACAAATCTCTCACCCCCTCTATTTAAATTTATACTTAAGCATTTTATTTTTATAGTGCTATTATAAACAGAACTGTCTTTGAAATGTAATAGAATTAATTAATTTTTTGTTTATGGTCTTAAGTGTTGCCAACTTAGTAATTGTGTGTGTGTGTGTGTGTGTGTGTGTGTGTGTGTGTATGTCTCTCTCTGTGTCTCTCTCTATCTCTCTGTCTGTGTCTATCTCTGTGTCTGTCTCTGTGTCTGTCTCTGTGTCTGTCTGTCTCTCTCTCTCTTCCCCTCTCTCTTTCTCTGTGTGTGTGTGTGTGTTCTCTAGACACAGCGTCACATAATCCACAAGTAGAATTCAATTTATTTAGTTTGTTCCAGTTTTCATACATTCCAATCTTAATCTTTTTCTTACTTAATTCTGTAGACTGAAGATGCCATTAAAATGGTAAGACAAGTAGTGAGATTGGACATTTGTATCTCCTTCTGAAACTTAGGTTGAAGTATGCATCCTTTGGTCATTAATCAGCTATTTTTTGGTAGGTAAATGTTCATTATCTAATTGTGGAAGCCTGTTTTTATTTGTAATTAGGTGAATGATTTTTAACATAAAATACAATCAGATTGTCAAATGATCATGAACTAATTATGTTTTCTGTCTTCTATGAGTAGAGTATATTAACAATGGACTTGGGGATGTTAAAACAATCAGGCATTAATTGAGTCTAATCTGCTTGGCATTCATGTGTAAACATTTTAATATGTATTTGTATTTGGTGTGATAATATTTTGTCGAATAGTTCTACAAACACAGTCAAAAGGAAGATTAGGCTATGTGTGTGTATGAAGTTTTATTTACTTCTAATACCAGGATAATGCTGACCTTATAAAATATAGAAGAAAATACATTTGAACCCAACTATTTTGAAAAAGTTTGTAGTATTTTTTTCCATGGATGCTTGGTAAATTTCACCAGTGTTAACATTGATCTGTGTTTTGGAGAGGTTTTAATATAATAACTTGTATCATTTTAATCATAATTAACATTCCGGGTATACCAGAATTCCAGGTAGTTGTCCACTATATTCAGAAATGAATATCTTTTTATTTATTTTTATTTTTGAGATGGTATTTTAATTGCAATATCATCTCCTTCCCTTTATTTCCTGCAAGCCTCCCCTATTCTCTTCCCAGCTGTCCTTCAAATCCATAACCTCCTTCTGTCATTCATTGTTTTGGCATGCATATGATGCATATGTACACACACAAAACACACACATATATATGCATGTATATATAAATGGTTTTCTTTTTTTGTTTTTTGGTTTTTGGTTTTTTTTTTGAGACAGAGTTTCTCTGTGTAGCCTTGGATGTCCTGGAGCTCACTCTGCAGACAAGACTGGACTCAAACTCAGAAATCTACCTGCCTCTGGCTTCCAAGTGCTGGGATTAAAGGCATGGACCACCACTGCCCAGCTCATAAATGGTTTTCTAAAAGTATACTTCATTCAGCTTATCTAATTGCAGGTGTTATCATCAATAGTATTTTCATATTCCTTTCAACTTCCATGTGGTGAACAGCAATGCCCCTTCATTCCAGTAATCTAAATCCTTTTTTTTTTTGTACATTCATTGTGAATAAAAGCTTGTCAATATCATTATCATTTTCAAATTATCCCATGTTCACCCCAGTTTTCCTTCATTTCCAGTTTCCAGGTATATCTTTCTCTTCCCCATTACCCAAGACCTGTTTATATCTCTGTCCAAAATATAGCTAATGCTTTTCAACATTTTGTAGATCATGATTTTACTGGCATAGTATAATTAGACCTCATATTTGGAATTTGGGCTCCCCTGTCTCATGCATTTTGTTTCTTTATTAAATTACTGTAAATGAAGCAGATATATATATATATATATTACAATACTTTAAATGTATTTGAGTTGTATTGGTTGTTGTTCTAAAGGGGTTAATGCATGTCATATCTTAGAATATATCTCAGCCCCATTCAAATTTAAATCCCAAAATTTTAGTAAATTTGTTTAGTATGGTTACATTTTTTCCTTGTACTTTTCTGTTAGTTCTTATCACCTATGCTACTTGAAGTCTACATGGTGAAGTAATAAGTTGTCACAAACACAACTTCATGTAATCTTACTGTATTCGAGACTAAAGAAATAAGAGCAAATATATGTGTAAAATTTGTTGTTATATGAGCTTCCCTAGTTATTCTTTCTGATTTGACTTTTTTTTCTATTGAGTTTAAGATACTTAGTGGTTACCTTACTACAGTATGACTATATTCCTGCTGACTTACTTTGTTTTCCTCCTGTCAAATATATTATATTTCTGCTTGCTATGTGCCCATTTGCTGTTATTTTTTTTAAATTAACTTCCCAGTCATTCAAAAAGGAACACACACTTATTCTGCTGTTGTATAGAATTATTTTACAGGTGCCTCATTTCTCAGGATTTTCTGTTATTGTTAAGTGCTCTTTACTTTTAATCCAAGGAACTTTAATAACAATATTTTAAGGATGGTCTATTAGACATAATTTTTGTTCTTTTTTTACTTGGCAAATGTTACTTCACTCTTATTTTGAAACACATTTTTCCTAGACATTATTCTTTGGACATGGTTTTTGACCCTAATGCTTTGATTATGTCACCCCACTGCCTTTTGGAGATCTTTCTTTCTGAGGAGCAGTCACTTTGATGAAATCATTCCTTTAACTGTTGACTTTTCCAAGATCTTTTTCTTTGTCTTTATTTGGCATTTTACTGGGTTGTGTCTGGTGACTTCATAGGAGTCACTCTGACTAGAGCAACTTATATTTCTCTCAATTCAGCCAAAAGTTGTATTTAAGCCTATGTCCAAGAAAAGCTTTGGGAATGTAATAATTTGTTTGAGGTCTGGGAAAGGCTTTCATGCCTACCCCTCCTCTTACAGTGAATGTTCCTTAGAAGGAGCAGACCTCCCTCTAGGTACACAGCCATGGTTTTCCAAACACTGCATTGTCTATGATCCCAAAAGGTCCTCTCTAGCTGTTACATATTTCTTTTACATATCTGCCAACATTTCCCCCTTGTGCTTCAAACATCTCCTTGCATCTTGAGATAACATATTTTGTCTTTTCATCTATGATAACCCTCAAAGAAAAAATACTACTTTATAAGAAGAGATATTTAAAGTAACATTCAGAGTTTGTTAATTAGAAATTTAGAAATAGCTTAAGAGTCTTGACTATGGTCTTACTGCAACCAAAGTTTGTGCTGATGTCTGTCTGATACACATGCTACCACTGAAGGCCATGTGGATATGGTCTATGCTGCTACCTGAAGCATGTTGGTGCCCAGGGCAACACTGTTACTAGGAGCATATCAGTATTAGTGGCTTGTGTTGCTACCTGAGGCCATGGTGATGTCCTGGTTGTATTGCCACAGAGGGCCATGTCTGGGTACAGATTACTATTGAGAGAGTGAGGCATATTCGTGTCTATGGTCTGTACTGACACTGGAGACCATGCTGATGTCCATGGTATGTGCTGATGCCTAAGACTATATAGATGTCTGTGGTCCAGTCTATCTCCAGAAACGATGTGTAGGTCCATGACCCATGCTTTTGCTGACTGTAAAGCACAAGGATGTTACTTTTGCCATAGTATTGATAACTGCACACTTACAGTTGAGAAGAAAAAGACATAGAAGTATTCTGTTACAACCTCTACCCAGACCCCACTCCAACCCACCACCCTAAAAAAGTAGCAGCCTAGTCAGAAAGCTTTCCACGATAATTTTGAAAAATGTGATAAGGATGCTGAAGTGTAGCTCTTCACAACAGATGGCTTCTTGCCAGAGTACAGGTGGGAAGGACTCAGATGTTTTTTAAGGGACTGGCCATCATGAGTTTGACCATGCTTCTTCTTCTTCTTTCTCCTCCTCCTCTTCCCTCCTCCTCTTCTTCATCCTCCTCTTCTTCCTCCTTCCTTTTCTAGCCCCCTCTCCCCTCCTACTTCTTCTCTTCCTCTTCTTCCTCCTCTCCTACTTTCATCTTCTTCCATCCCTCCTCTTTTTCCTCCTCCTCTCCTTCTCCTCTCTCCCTTCCCTCCTACTCCTTCTCCTCCTCTTTCTTCTTCCTCCACCTCTTTTCCTCCTATCCTCCTTGCTCTCTCCTACTTTATCTTCCTCCTTCCCCTCCTCTTTTCTTCCTCTCCTTGTTTCCTTCCTTCCCTCCTCCCCTCCTCTCTTTCCTTCTCTCCAACTCCCCACCTCCTTCTCCCTTCTACCTCTCCTCTTCCTCCACCCTTCCTCTTCCTCTTTCTCCTCTCCTCCTCCTCTTCCCCTGCTTTCTTTTTTGGAGAAGAGGAGAGTTCACAAGTTCCCTGTGAGGACTGGAAAGAGAGTATGCTCAGGGTTCATGATGGGAAATCGCAAATAATAAAATAATAATAATAATAATAATAATAATAATAATAATAATAATAATAATAAAGTTTAATGGAGGCTGTTTACTTGGAGGCATTTTGTCTAGCTGGATACCTGACATTAACTATTTGAATTATGAAGGAAGATTATTTGATACCATTTGAACCTTCAAATTTTTTTTGTAGACAGAAGCCTAAACCTCATCCTGTAGACTCAGCCAAGGGAAAACAACTTAAACAGCTAAAAAATAATTTCTTGCCTACTATCTAAAAGCCTTCCTAAGGAAGACTCCACAGGGTCACTAGTTTTTCCTCTTACTTTGCTGGATACTTTTTTTGAGTTATAAAAAAACTAAACGTGCTACTTCAGAGGATTTTCTGAGAAATAATTTAAATTTTTAATCAACAAGTGGCAATTCAGCTCGGACATACTCAGAAAAGTTCTTAAAAAATAAAAATGAAATACAAGAATTTACTTTTCAATTGAACGATGAGTACCATCACATCTTAAGTATGTATTATATTTTCTTTATCAATCCTTCAGTGGGCAACTGGGCTGTTTCTGTGTCATGGATTCTGTGAATAATACCGAATTAAACCTGAGATTTAAATTTTTACCAACATTAAATTGAATTTTTGAGTGCCATATAATATAAAGATTTGATATTTTTTATGTAAATGTCTAGTTTTCTTGATATTTTGAGAAAGTGTGGATGATGCTAAAAAATACTAAGATGGGTTTAATTTTCCAGTCACAGAAGTACAAATAACACTGCATGATGCCACATATTTGAAGTCTCAAAAACAGTCAAAATGAGAAATAGTGGCTACAACAGTGTGTCCTGGAACTGCTGAGAAGAATAAATAAGGAGTCACTGCTGTTCAATGAGTATATTTGAAACTTAAGTTATATGAAGTGAAAATCTTATTGAGATCTTCTAACAACAATAGGTATTCAATTAGCAATACCATATTTTGAGTTTGAAAACTTTATCATGTCATAAATTGCATGTTAATTATCCATAGCAAAATTAAACATGTATGTTAATAACGGTGTAAACAAATCAACAAACAACAAAAAATAAGATAAAGTATAATTAATGGACCTGGCCTAGAAACACTTGCTTTCAGCAACTTCCTATCTACAAATCTTTAAATTTTGTAAACTCTGAATAAGATTGGAATTGATTCTCCAGCTTGAGGTGAGAATAGAGAATCCAGCTGACACACTGACATTACTTGATACCTGGGCAGAAAATTACCCAAACTTTGTATAGAACTCTGACTCATGGGATGGTGAGATTGTATTTAAGATGATAAGGTTGTAGAAATCTGTTATATGTCATGAAACTAATGAAATATTATATATATATATATATATATACATATATATATGTATATATATATATATATATATATATATATATATATATATATATATATATATATATATATATATATATATATATCAGAATACCACAATGCTAAGGGCAGTACTTTACATGTGCACTTTCTAAGTGTTCGAGGGTACTCTTATCCATAAAAAATAGTCATTTGCTTGTATCGAAGGCATTCACATAAGTGAAAATTTCTAGAAGCCTATAAGTAAAATGTGACAGCTTGGGTAGTTTATAAGCCCATATAAACAGCTCTTATTAAAATCCATGTATAATATTCTCTTGATTTATGTGGAAACTAGGTGTTTACCCTTGTAATTTTGTATAGGTCTTAAGGAAGAATGTTCATACTGTAAAATAACTGAAAACAGAATCCAACAAGAAATAAGAAATCTACTCCCTCACAGTTCTCTTCCAGATTTTAGACTTCTACATTATGATTTTTCATAATATAGACAAATTATTTACCAATATTTACAAAAAGCTTGAATTCAAAATTTATTATTTTAAGAATAAATAAACATAGTTTATCTAAGAACTATAAAAATTTAAATACAAACTATAAATTAAAATTTTAGATTATAAATTACATTTTTGATAAACATATACTATATAATATATAGTATATGAACTGCCATAATAGTATACCATACATAGTATATAGGACATATAGTATATTACATATCATATTACATTATATTATAAAAGACTTTATCATATATAAAAATTACAGGGTAAAAGTAAACAAAAATTGACCTCCAAAATATGGTACAATAATTAACCTTTGTGTCTCTTACAAAATACCTGAGAGAAGCAACCTAATGGAATAATTTTTTATTTTGTTCATGTTTTCATAGGAGTCAGTTTATGACCGTTTTGTTGCATGCTCCTATGTCCATCATAAGGCAAGTATCATGACAGCAGGAGACTATGGTAAATGAGTTTCTTTATATTAGAAATGTTCCACACCTACAATGACCTGCATGGCAGCATGGGACTACGGTTAACAAGTGGAATTAGTGTTATTTGAGTAATGATGGTCGTTTGAATGAGAAAAGTTCAATACTTTGTCTCCAGTTGTTGGCGCTGAGGAGGTTTAATAAGAGTGGCCTTGATAGAGAAATAGAATATGTGTGCCAGGCTGTAAGAAGATGTAGCATCTCCCCACCTCCAATTTGCTCTCTTTGCTTTGTGCTTACGGTTGAGATATGATCTCTCAGATCCATGCTCCTGGAACCATGCACCCCTGCTATGTGGGTCTGCCAAGGACCAGACTCAGGTGTGGTTCTGAGCAAGAGGTGTCTGGAAGCAGAGAAACAAAGGACTTGAAGTAATTGTGGGTCCAAGCTGACAACATATGTTCTGCTAAAGGCAGGTTTCCAGTTTACTCGTTGTTGTTGTTGTTGTTGTTGTTGTTGTTGTTGTTGTTGTTGTTGTTCTTCTTCTTCTTCTTCTTCTTCTTCTTCTTCTTCTTCTTCTTCTTCTTCTTTTTCCTCTCCCTCCCTCCCTCCCTCCCTCCCTTCCTCCCTTCCTCCCCCTCTCTCTGTCTATCTCGATCACCAGACAGCTCAGCTTGCTCTCTATGTTCTGCTCATGTCAGTTCTCCAAGAAGTTCTCTTTTGCTATCTGAAAATATACTCTGGATAGCTCATCTCTTGCAGATAGAAAGCTAAGTCCTTTATTTTACATGTGTATCCAGTCATATAATACAGATTCACTTTTGATTATTTTATGAATCATCATCCCATAACCCAGACCTTTAATTCCTAGGAGACAGCAAGCATGCTTTTTACATTGCAAAAGAAATGTTAAGCACAGACCATAAACTGAAATTAATATTTCTACCACACCTGGGCCTGGACTCCTTGTGTCCCAGTCCAATCTTGAACTCAGGAATCTGCCTGCTCTTGTAAGCATAAACAAAAAAGTTAGCTAGGTGAGATCTCCTGTGCTCACCACTCCGTAAGTCTCTTTATCTCCTTCTGTAGTATCTTTCTAACAAGTTGGCTAACAACACAGCTGCGTCTGTTACTTTATATTAGTTAAGCCTCTCATATGACTCGATTCATATTGCATCCTTATATTTTTGTACAGTTGAGAAATTATTTATTTTTGAACTCATGTTTTAGAGTTCTTTTCTATGGCCTTAAGGGCTGTCCTGAAGGTCCCAGCATTTAACATTTGGCTGAGACATTAGACATGCCTTCACCTCCCAAGCTTTTGCTCTCTCTAGTTATTATGGAGTCATTAATCATTAACAGGGAGGACATTCCTTGAAGGAGGATTGTAAAAACATGTACAGCATTGTACAAACAAGCCTTACACACACAGTAGCCATTGATACTCATGATGGCTCACACTTGCTGGCTCTGTCCCATGGGCGGGACCTATATCATATCCATATCATTCCACCCCTAGTAAGGCCATGCTCAACTTGGCAGTGGACTTTTATCACTCTGACATCATAAGCCAAAGTAAATCTTTCCTTCTGTAAATTACCTTGGTCATGGTATTTTATCCCAGCAATGGAAAATAAACTAGGTCACTAACCTGTAGCTGTTATTTGCTACTTTGTGGGTTCTTCTTCCATCCTTCTCCACCCTTCTTCTTCCACCCTTACAAACTCCTAACACTAGATAGAAGACTTTGAAAAAGAATAAAGAGGAAAGGAAAGAGACCCTTGAATAAGTCAGAGCTGGACATTACTACTTTCTACTGATTAAGGACACATGAGCTCCCTAGGGGTAAATCTTATCTTCACCATCAAGATATATATTTTTCTTGTTGTTGTTTTGTTGTTGTTGTTGCTGTTGTTTTCCCATGAATACTTAACAAACCATGACCAAAACCCAACTAATACACTTTGCCCCAGCTTCCTGTGGCCCCTGCATTTGTATACCTTCTAAAAAGCCCCCGGAATTCCAAACATCACACAATCACAGAAACTATCTGCAGCTGGTGAAATCCCACCCCGATAGAGCACAAGGAAAATTACAGTCAGCTGCTGTCGAAAATCTGAAGCAGTCCTATATCCCACACCTGGAATTAAAATGAAAACATATTCTTATAATATTTCTGTGGTTTTCTAAGGAACCAAACTCCAAAATTGTCATGACAAGAACTAAACTTTTTCTTATTGGATTTAAGTTGCACACCATGGGAGAAATTGCATGCCTGGCACCGAAAACCTAGCTGATAGGTGAGGACATCACAAGCTCTTGGAATGAATGTACTATTATATTCTTAAATGGACATACTATCAAACCAATTTCTAAATTAATTTCTTCTATACTCATGGATTAAGACAGTTCTCATACCTCATCAGAGAATTTTCTTTGTGTTGTGACTTTTCAGTTAATTCAGAAACTCACAAATCATCTAAGTTCAAAGGTATCAGTGGAATACTCAGTCACGTAAGTCACATGTATTCATTCTTCTTCCCACCAGCTCTGTCTTTACCGGCCAACTCCCTGGATGGAGCTCCCAAATTCCTCTCACTACCGTGCAATGACCACCCACCCCACAGTCAGTCATCACAACACCCAATTACCCAGTAAAATCAAAACTCTTAAGGCTTATAATTATGGTTAACCAATCAGATTTATGTATCAATAAAAATCAAAATTTACAAGATACCAATTCAATAATTTCAGAGCCAAATGATAGTAATAAAAGCTTTATTCCAATTATTCTAACCTTATGATATCATAACTACCTATTGCTGGTTCAAACCACTCTCCTACTCTCTCTTCTCTTCTCTGCAACTCTTAGCTCTGCCTCCCTTTTCACTGTCCAATCACAGGCTTCCTGCTGCCCTAGTGTAATTGGACGGGGAAGGTACTGCCACACTTCATGTTTAACAATAAGAAAATAATTACACTAAATATTGACCAAAATTTTTAACACTTCTTGGAAACACTCAAGTAAGTATAAAGATTATAAATTGTCTTCAGAGAATTGCCAATCAAAGTAATTGTGAGAAAGCATGATGTAATTATTAAAAAGGAAGAAATACAGAGCTAGTATCATTATCAAACGCTGGTGAAATGGTGAAGTCACAGGAACTCTCATTTGCACTGAGAATGAAAAGTGAAATTGACAATTTGAAAGATGGTTTATTGGGTTTCTATGAGGTTAGACAAACTTTTACCATGAAATCTATCCAGCAACTGTACTTCCATGTATTTATCAAAAGAATTTAAAATGTGCATGCATATAAAACCCAGAAAGAAATGTTTGTAGCAGTTTTACTGATAAGTGACAAACCTAAGAAAAATCTACTTTAGTGTTTAAATAGAAAACAGATAATATAGTATCACAACAAAGGGATATTATTCATCACTAACAAATGATCTACCATTCAATGAAAAAGCATAAAGTAAACATAAGTGCATAAAATAATATTATAAAGTGCCCATAAGTGAAAAATATTATTATGTTAAAAAAGCTAATCCCAAAAGGTTACATAATATATTACTGAAACACAGATATTAGATAAAAGGCAAAACTAGAAGTAGTTAATAAAAAAGAAAAAGTAAAAGAAAAATGCTAGTTGAGTCTGGTTAATAATGAGAAGATGAGGATGAGTAGAGAGAAAATAGAGGAACATTTGGGGAGTGAAAATACTCAGAAAGTGGCTGCAGTGGGGGATATACAGCAGTATAGCATCTCAATCCATTCTATGTTGGGCATCGAGTAAACCCTAGAGCAAGCAATGGAGTGTGGGTGACGAGAACATGCCAGTACAGACAAATGCTGTGTAGGCATTATATCACTCTGGAAGACAGTGTTAGTAAGGCATGAATCTACATATATGTCAGACAAAGACAACCCAAAGGCATCTGTACTTTCGGCTTAGTTTTGTTTTGAAACCAAGTAATAAAGTCAATCTATTATTATTATAAAAATAATAATTTCTGCACACAAGGAAATGTTGAATATCAAAATAACCACAAAGTATAGAAACAAATCATTTATACTATATTCTTAGTCCCTGCTTTCATTGGTTTGAAATTCCAGTAAACTAAAATGATAATTACTGATTATATTAAAATTTAAGTTCATTAGTTGCCTATAGATGAAGAAAGAGAAAGACAATAAAATATGAAGTCTCATTAGAAGTAAGTGAGTAGAGTTAATAAAGTTTTTAGTATCTTGATTGTGACAAATCTTATACAAATGACACCACAGTAAATTTAATATTTTAAGTATGTCCAGCTTATTGTGTAATTATTATATCTAAAAATATTAAATAAACAAATTTGAAAAAACAGATCAGTATTGTTACTAGTTTTTTAATATGAGAGATGGAAGGGAATGTTTCCATCTGGTTCTATGGAAACAAATGGTAACTTTATATCATGTATGGAACCAAAGTGATGACTGTGTCCCATGCAGACCTGTAAATGTATATTGCAAATGGATATGCCATATGCCATTTGTCTCTCTGTGGGAAAGAATAGAACCTCTGCCACTCATTATCCTTGGATTTAAGGTAGTAGCAGGGATATGACATGGTCCCTGTGCACCAAAATTCTTACAATTCCCTGATATGGATGGTTCACTCATTTTCCATCTCAGCTAAATTGTGGATTCAAAAGAAAACATATTTATTGTATAATACTAAAATATTATAAACAAAGGCAATTTGCAATTTGAGTTAACATAGTCATACCTAAATATTCTCAGAATGAAGTTAATATAAGTATGAACATACAGAAATATTTTGGCATGGCTGAGACAAAGAGGAACCTCTCCTGGCTCCATGCCTCGGTTCTCTCCAGTGTCTCTACCTACTTCCCTCTAACTGAACACTGAAATCAGTACAGTGAGTGACCAACAGATCTTAGTTTATGCTCAAAACTGACCAAGTAGCCAGACATGGTGGCTCATGCCATTCATCCCCCAAACTGAGATATAGGGGAAGGTAGATCTCTGTGAGATCAAGGCTAGCCTGGTCTACATAGTGAGTTCCAGGAACTCACAGAGATCCAGAAGTATGTAGAGAGAATATTCTATAAAGGAAAAGAATAAAAAAGAAAACAAATAACAATAAAAGCCACCACAAACATCTAAATCACATCTTCCTCAAATTGTGGTAGATACATATGTTGCAAGAATAAAACATAATGGAGAATCCTAAGTATTCTCATTCCTCTAGTTTTCCTCATTCTCTAAGATTAGGCATGTTTAGCTACAGCTGTTCCAATAGAAACAATGAATAGACAAAACTATATTGATCATAAAATATAATCAGTAATTAGATGCAAAATTTGGGAATGACTACTAACATCAACTTATGAATGAGTAGATATTAATCAGTCTGATGAAGAAGCAGAGGGAGAACTTAGAGAATATCCATGCTATATATAGCAAAGATCTGAAGCTGTGCTGTTCTATTCTATTAGGTAACAACATTACTAGTACAGAAGCACTTTGTAGGATCTATGGCACTTGGCAGGAAGAAGGAATTGATTCCAAGCCAAGGAGCTGACAGCACAGTAGGGCTGCTGCTGAGTGGAAGGAAAAAGGAAGGACTGGGTAATGATGGGTGCACCTGGGGCAAAATGTGATGAACTCAGACTAATTACAAGTCCAAATCCTGTGCCAGGGCTAAGTTCCAAAGGCAGCAAGACGTGTGGCAGGAACATCCTCATAGTATGCACATAAGTAAAATTAAGTCTTTAATTTCTATTTAGTTTCTATTGCTGTGAAGAGACAGAACAACCACAGCAAAGTCTTATGAAAGAAAGCATTTCATTGGGCTGGCTTAAAGGTTCAGAGATTAGTTCATTATCATCATGGTGGGAAGCATGGTGACAGGCAGGCAGACATGGTGATAGAGGAGTAGCTGAAAGTTCTACATCTGAATTGGCAGGCAACAAGAAGACAGAGACACTGGACTTAGCTTGAGTATCTGAAACCTCATACCTATGCCACCCCTGGTAACATACTTTCTCCAAAAAGGCCACACCTGCTCCAAAAGGCCATACCTCCAATAAGGCCACGCTCTATGAGTCTATGGAGACTGTTTTCATTCAAACAACATAAATAAAATATAAGTTTAAGATACCCATTCCTAATATGATCATATATTGCTCTCCAAGGGAGCTCCTCAGTGAATTCATTCTTATCAACCATAGCCCATGTTTATGTGTACAATGAAGCAAAACCACTAAAAACTCCTTGGGCCAAATATATATCAAACAATTCACACACTTTCGTCATGAGACCAGTATTAAGAATATAACTCCTGTTTTATGATGTCAATAAGATTGTGATCTTCCCAGCAGTTACAGAGCAGCACATTCTTCAGGAGAAGGGCTGCTATAGGAAGTTAACAGCAAAATACTATGGGAAAAAAGAAAACATAAAAGAGTCAAAATTAAAAGACAAGATTTTTTTAAGAGAGGGCAATTAATGTAAAACAAAACATATATGTACTTTAATTACAAAGACAGAATATGCTATAACATAAGACAATTTGTGCCGGACAGTGGTGGCACATGCCTTTAATCAATCCTAGCACTTGGGATGTAGAGGCAGGTGGATTTCTGAGTTCAAGGCCAGCCTGGTATACAGAGTGAGTTCCAGGGAAGCTGGGGCAATACAGATAAACCCTGTCTCAAACAAACAAACAAACAAAAAAGATAGTTTGTGTATTATACAACATATTTCTATTCTGAATGGCAACTAGAAGGCACAGAAGTGATTGAAGCAACTGAATATCAATTTTGTATGCTTGGTGAAAACAACAGGAAGAGAAGTATAGTACAGCATAGTGACTTAGGGTTACTACTGCTGTAATGAAATACCATGACCAAAATCAACTTGGGGAGGAAAGGGTTTATTTTGCTCACAGTTCCATATCATCAAAAGCAGTGAAGGCTGGAACCTGGAAAGAGGAGCCACTGCAGACGGGCATAGAGTGCTGCCTACTGGCTTGCTCCCATTGCTTGCTCTGCTTGCTTCCTTATAGAATCCAGGACTACCATCCCTGTGGTGTCACCATATGCAATGGGAAGGGCAGTCTACCATCAATCAGAAATTTTAAAAATGCTCCACTGTCCAGCCTACAGACTGATCATTTGGAGGCATTTTCTTAACTGAAGTTTCCTCCTCTCATATGACTTGAGTTTGTGTCAAGTTGACATAAAACTGTCTAGTACAAGAGGCATCCATACAAAATGACTAAAATGAATATAGCTGCCTTGATTTATAAATTTTACACATTATATCTTTATGAGAAATAACTCATTGGTCAAGAGACATTCTTTACTGACATCAGCAAACTCAATGAAAAAGAAAGTAATTGTAGATATGCTGTGGATCTCTGAATGGAAACAGGAAAGCCTAACAATCCTAGCAGTGGATATTTTATGTGGCAGAACAGCAATATAAAGAATATTCAACATCTATTTCTAAGTATCTTCTAGTTGAGGCAAGTCCATGGGTCTTGTCAATTAAGGTTGCTGCTAATCATGGCTAAAACTGTCTGTTGTTTCATAGATGTGTCATGATTTATGTTTGTGTAGTGTTTTTTCAATGTGATCTTGAAGTCGTGTACTTTTGACAGGAATACATAGCACTTGTGATTTTCCCCCATGAGTTTAAAATAATGAGAATGCAATATGAGTATCTTATATCTACCATTCCTGACAGTGAAGATTGGGTTACAATTCGGTCCCCCAACCAGATTTTGTATTGAAAAATTAATATTTTTTCTCTTTGTAACTCATAAATTATATGAGAGACACTCTAGACTTTGCCAATATTCATTTTCTTCTCAACCAATCACCCAGTAAGATTAGCATCTATTGCTGAATACTGTTTATGAAGTTTATTCTAAGGTATTCAGCTGAAATAAGTTTTTGTTTGTTTGTTTGTTTTTTAGCTGCATTCTTAAAAAAGACATTGCTTACAAATTAATGGCCATGATTCTAGAATTAAGTCAAAACACCCAATATAAAAAACATCTTCATCCCCAGCTGCAACAAAAGACCTAGTGCTATCAATTGTGTATTTCACTTGACACATACATTACTAAACGATGACCTTATACAAAGGAAGAAAGGTGATTGTCAAAAGGCAGAGGTGAATAGATTCTCATCCCTATACTCAAGACATAAGTATCTCACTGTGAACACTGAACTGAGAGTAACAGAGATGAGACTTCTGAAAGGGAAAACTTATTATACTGAAGAACAGACATGGGAAGACAAACACAGAGACATTGCCATTTTAGATACAACTCTGTTTCTGCATAGCCTGAAACCTACATTTCTGAAAAACAACTGCTAGCCCCATCAATTCTTTAGAATACAAGCATTTAATTGACCTATCCCTAATAAAAAATAATAATATTTTACCATCCATTTTACTTTCTGTTTAAGATACTGTAATAGTCTATCTTGGAGAAAGTTAGTAGTAATTCTTCTTTAGTATTAAAAGGCAATTCCTGAAAAAATGTTTTGCAAATAGATGACTATTTCAGATGTTATGATTATTACTATTATTAATATATTTATCTTGGTATATAATTATGAATTGCCTGTCATATAGAATTCATTCCTAGATTACAAGGAACTCAAAGATAAATAAACTATATATGTGATTTTAAGGAACACAAACAACAATGTAGTTTATCAAATATGTACAAAATTCTGACACCAAGCAGAATGTATCAGGTGCTTATGAGCACCTTGTTTACCATGATTAAGTGATTTAAATATTAAGCCCTTAATTAATCTTCTCTTCTTAACTCATTATAAAAACAAAGTACTGTATTTAAATCTGACTTTTCTCAAAAGATTACCTCACATAGGTAAAAGATTAGTTCAATTAAGGTTTTAGACATATGTTGGATATTACCTTAAACAATTGAACAAGCAGACCAAAGAACAGTTGACTTCATTTTTAGCAATGTCTTAAATAAAGGGACTTAAACATCTCAACAAACAATGTGATTTCCAAGATGTTAAAATGATTGTGCTTTAGACAAAAAACAAGACTGCTACTTTTCAGTGAGAAATGAAAGTCAAGAGTATTTGGTTTCTTTTCTACAAAAAGCTTTGTAGCTTAGAAATAGCTTTGGAATTAAAAGACCAGATGGTTGCTAAGCAACATTGTAAAGCAATTTTTAAATACAGTGATATCCTTACAGTGTGAGCATGGTAGGAAATGCATCTGACTTTTTCAGAGAGAAGTCAATAGCTTTACAAAAATATTATTTTTAAATTACTTTTGAATGATTATGTAAATGTGTGAATGTGTGAATATTCAGATTAAGTATAGAGTTTAATTTGAAAAATAAGCAAATCCAAATTATGATTGGATTACCACTAATTAAAATTTCAGCTTTGCTTTATCTGTGTTAGTGTGCTATGCAGACCTCTTTTCAAGCTAGTTTTAGTTATAACTCTTGCAATATTCTACACAAAAAGCCATCCAGATGTTCTGGGTCAATGAACTTGTCCTGGAAATAGAGTATTCTACAGATGTTACAGAAGCATGATCCTTTGTGGTCACAGGAAAACTCTTTAATTATTTGTCTGTGAACACTCTGATCTTGTATTTCTTTAGAGATAAACTGACTTCAGGATGAGCCTGGCAAATGTTACAGCAACCACTGTGAGAAGTTGGGTCAGTAATAACATCTAATTCAAGACACACTGTTGTCTGGTGGTATGGTCCACTCACTGGTTCAAAACACTGTGAAGTCCTAACCTGGAAATATTGAACTAAGCTATTACACAGGCACATAAAGTCTGTGATATAGCGTAGGTAATTTTGTTGTTTATAATTATTTTGTCTGAAAAATGCATTGAGTTGATATTTGGATTAATTATCTAGGACGTCATGAAGTTGTCATAAACCACACAACCACAATTCTCAGACAATTATGCTTTGTTCCAGTGTGTTTTGTTTTTTGCATCTTTGAGATGTGGATCACTGTCTGTTCAAGTCAAATGAAACTCATTATAACTTAAACTGCATAATTATGTAGTTCTCTAAGTTAGATTCACACAAAGATATTGTTTTAAAACAATAATATTTAATAATATAAGTATTAGTTAATAAGGAAAAGTTACAAAATGTGAGTCAACTGAAGTAGTGTTTAGGGAATAAGAATAAAATACAAATTTGTAAGACCTGTGGCAACCAGGCAATAAACAGTAAACTGCATTATTGCTGATCTATACAAAACACCCTAATACTGAATAACATGTGGCCTCCTAATACCTTCTCTAAGACTGAGGGTCTCTTTGTTTCTGACCAAATATTTTCTCAATCAGAAAATGTCTGATGCAAACAAGATTATTTTAGTTAATAAGACTTTGCCATCAATATTACATTTAAAATAAAAGTTTAATCATAAAAATTAATAAGGAGAATAAAACATCTCATTGGGTTGCTAAGTTAGTTATCAAGTGGTCATGAGGCACATACCATGAGCCATGCAGTATCTCCTCCAAGTCACATTAGATGAGATGACGTGATCTTTAAATATTTTAGCATATATGACTAATTATGAGGTAGAAAATTTAAATATAACAAAAGAAAATTGAGTTATATTCAAGATATATTTCTCAATATATCTCATTGTTTATTTTAAATCTGGGTATATTGTTATGCAACTTATTAAGTTACCTCACTTTGTTGCAGTAAGTACCTAAGGCAATTGGCTTATATAACTTCAAAATCTTTTTAACAGTATATGTATAATAATAAAACAGTTTTGTCTTCAAATATTTACCTGTATGCCACCAGTGCTCCCATTCCTCTGTATCTCACATATTTTGAATGATAGTACCTAGAGAGAAGATTGACACAGTATATTTTAAAAATAATTCAGCGTATACTGACTGCATAAGGTCAATGTTCCTTTTTTACTTCAATTCTACCATGACTTCTGGAAACATTTTTTTTATATAAAGTGTTTCTAAGCAACCGAAACAGAAGAATTATATGCATTGAATTTTGTAAGACATATGAAATCATCCAAGTGCTGTTATCCTTGAGCTTGACAATATATAAAAAAAATTGACAATGCTCATCCTTGCATATGTTTCTTGAATGTAGCTAAGAGACTTGAGAATAAGCATGCATATAAATATAACAGTTTCTGGAAGGAAATGGCATTTCCTCATGAAGATTAGCAATTTAACATAGCATAAACTTTAGCACGTGTGTAGTTTAAAAGCTGAGCTAAATTACATAGTAAGAATCATAAAGATTATAACCAATGGTGTACACACAGACACACACAGTAAGAGAGCCGTAAAGAAAGACTCAGACATGCTTCTCAGAGGTTTCCTATAAACGTTTACATCAGTGCAAAAGAACACTAGTACCCTGAAACACTAAAATGTTGCTGGTAAGTATTGGAGATAATTTTGTCATAATATTATTGCTTTTTATTGAAAAGTTTGATTTTAATTTTATTTTACTGAATATCCATTCTTTTCTCTACAATATATCCTGATTATAGTTTTCCCTCCCTCTACTCGTTCCAGTTCTTTCCTATTTCTCCTTCCCTCCAGATTCACTCTTTTTCTGTCTCTGATTATAAAAGAGCAGACTTCTAAAAGATAACATGCAAACATGTCAAGATAAAATATAAGACGAAGCAAAAGATATCATATCAAAGTTTGACATGACAACCTAATAAGAGGAAAAGAGTCAGCAGATTAGGAAAAATGGTTAGAGACCTACCTGTTACCACAGTCAGGAATCCCATAAATATATTAAGCTAATAGCTATAATGCATATGCAAAGGACCTGGTGTAGACCCACATGCAGGCCCTGGGCTTGATGATTCAGTTTCTGTGAACTCATATGCACCCTGCTTAATTCATTCTAAGGGCCTTGTAGTCCTGGTGTCCTCCATCCAATTTCTTCACAGCTTATGGAAGAACAATGGAGCTATTCAATTGATTGTGACATGTAAAATTAAGGAAATAACAAGTAAAGTAGATTTTTGAGATGTCATTCATCTCCTCAGAAGTGAAGTAAAAACTACTCTGCTCCTAATTCCTGTTGAGATAGAAGAGCAACAAAAGCTCTCTATGTTAAAACACCTAACCATTGAGAGACTTGAGGCCCCTAGGGAATGGGGAAGCCTGGGAGGGACATTCTCTTGGAGACAAGGGGGAAGAGGAATGGGATGAGTAACTGTGGGAGGGCAGAACAGAACATGTGACTGGACTGTAAAAAAAAAAAAACATGATTAAAGATAATAATAATAATAAGGTCATAAAAAATAGCAAGGAAAACCAAAACTTTTTATCATATAACTTATGTTTTAGACATATAATTTTAAGAAGAGCATCAGCAATTATATGTTTCAAGTTTTCTGGTAATAGAACAACTGAATATCACTATATACATGCACTCTACACAACACTTTGGGTGAATGCAACTACATACTCAAAACATAATTCTGAATTTAATGCTATGATAATATCAAACTACACCAAAGATTCCTGAGAAATGTTACATGATATGTAAGTCTCTCTTGTAGTCTATCTATGTAAGTTAAACATACATGCATAGTTTAATGCACTCGTGTATAATTAAATTTGCATTTTCCTTTTGTCTAGAATGGACTTAAGAAGATGTGAAGGGAAAGTCATATGTCATATAGAAAATAAGAGTGAGAATAAAGTGGAGCCATAATGAGGTTAAAACTCACTAGCCATTATTATTAAAGGTTCATAAATTGAAACAAAGCTTTGAGAGAATTGCATTGATTCAGTTACATACATCTTGGTATCCTTAGATAAAAATAATCATTTTCTCAATGAGAGAAATACTCTTTGTAACTCTAATACCAGAGTAAAAGTTGCCTTTCTGTCTCTCCTAAAATACTTTGTTCAATACATTATCCTCAGTGACATTATTACCATTAATAATGTAAATTAGCATTATTTTCTATAAGGAAATAGATGAATAAATCTTCAATTTCCAAATATGCTTCAAGAGTGATATTTCTTGTTCTTATTTTATACTGCCTTTGGAACAAAGAATAAATAAGTAAATAGTTTAGACTGTGGTTTCAATGGCTGGGAAAATTATATTGATAAAGTGTCCAGCCCCTCAAACGTCATCACTACCATTTACACTCAAGCAAAGAAATAGAAGTTATAATATATTAATTTAATATCGCTAATTCTGTGGGAGAAAAGATTATGTGAATATATGTGACAGGAAAAGCATTTCTATTATTACTACTTCTATTTCTATTATTACTAAATGCTGAAATTATGAATCTGAAATAGCACAGAAAAATGTTCCACCTTTATACAGAGCCAACTATGACCCTTGTTAAAATGATTACCAATCAGTATTAAAACAAGCAGAGGTGACAAGTTTCTTCCTGTTTTCTGGGTCAAGAATTCCTTTGCAATTAATTTGAAAACTAGGGCAATATCAGTCCTAAAGAGCAAACCTCAGATTGTAGAAAAACCTAGATTAAAAAAAAAAAAGACTACTGAGGGGAAAAAGTATAATGGTCATAGAAATTGAAAAACAGAATAATGGGAGACAGTTCAAACTGAATTGAAGAGAGGTCAGAACAGAAGGAGATGCAGGGACTATATCTAATATATGTATATTTGCATATACACATATGTATATGTGTACATATATATTATGTATAAATATATGTATACATATATATTAGATAGATAGATAGATAGATAGATAGATAGATAGATAGATAGATAGATAGATAGATGATAGATAGATATAAAGTTAAACAACTTGGGCTAACAATGCTCTCCCCAAGAATCATAAACAAATAAAATTTCCAGTATAGGCAAGAAATAAAACATTTCAAATGGTTGGACAATGTACTCTAGGTGGCTCATAGTATAGATTACCCATGTAGCCCTTGGTTGCCTTTTTAGAGTTAAGAGTTGTTTCCTATTAGTGAGGACTCTGCATGTTTAGAATACAAGACTTGGATGATTCTAGCTGGATTTGACCTGAAAGACTTTTTCCTGTGGTCTAACTTTCATGGTTCCAGAAAATACTAAGAGAGCATCCAAGGTAGCAAAGCAATCAAACAGTCCTATCTAGTTGCAACATTTATGAACCACGACAATGAACAACATGGCAAAATATCCATAAGGTTACAATTATTGGCACCTACATGTTGGTGGAAACCAACCACTATCTATTCCACTCAATATCCACTCAGCAGGACAAAAATTATGCCTGGTACCAGAAAACTTAGCTAGGGGCTAATGAGGTCATAGATCTTCATAAAGAATCTACTACTGCCACTTTGTAGTAAATCTTACCCTTATGTACATAGATAAGTGTAGTTATGACTCTTGATTAAAGCAGCATCACTTTATAGCAAATTCAGACTATCACAGAAAACTACAAATGAAGCCAATGTAGAGATCAATGGATTGTGGGGAACCCAGCCACAGTGGGATCCATCTAAATCACAGATCAACATCCACGTTTCAACAAACATTGCAGTAGAATGGCAGAACATTTTAAAAGCCAGAATACCAAAATAAAAGAAAAGAAAAAAGAAAAAAAAATCAACTGTGAATCAGTATATACCAGGAATGGCTGCATGGGCAAACACAGTATCAATAAAGTTATTAACATAGAAGGAGAAAGTTTCATGAGGGCCTACTCATGAAAACCGGCATTATTTGGTTGTAGAGTGAACAGTAGTCAGCCCTGAAATCACATACACAGAAAAATGTACTCAGTAGTTTGCGATATTTATTTATGCTCTTCACACATGCAAATATGTATATGCATGTATGTAACAATAATCATCAAAGGAAAAGACTATCAGATTGGGAGTACGGCATTGAAGATACTGTACAGTGATACCTGGGAAGGACTGCATTGAGGAAATGGAGCAGAGAGAGTGTGATACACTTCTATTTAAATTGAAAACATATTTTGTTTGTTTGTTTGTTTTTGTTGGTTTTTTAATATTTTCCAAAGTCAGTTTTTCTTATTCTTTTTTATTGGATATTTTCTTTATTTACATTTCAAATGTTATCTCCTTTCCTGGTTTCCCTTTCTCCTGAAAATATCTCATCACCTTCTCCCTTCCCCTGCTTCTATGAAGGTGTTCCTCCACCCACTCACCCGCTCCCAAATTCCTGCCCTCCATTTCCCTACACTGGGGCATCTATCAAGCCTTAATAGGACCAAGGACCTCTTCTCCCATTGTTTTATGACAAGACCTCCCCTGTTATATATGCAGCTAGAATCATGTGTACTTCTTTGTTGATGGCTTAGTCCCTGGGAGTTCTGGAAGATCTGGTTGGTTGATATTGTTGTTCTTCCAGTGGGGTTGCAAACCCCTTCAACTCCATCAGTCCTTTCTCTAACTCCTCTTATTGGGGACTCCACACTCAGTCCAATGATTGACTGCGAAATCTGCCTCTGTATTTGTAAGGGCCTCTCAGGAGACAGCCATATCAGGCTCCTTTCAGTATGCACTTCTTGGCATTGTGGATCAAGGACCTCCACATAAAACCAGATACACTTAAACTTATAGAAGAGAAAGTGGGGAAGAGCCTTGAACACATGGGCAGAGGGGAAACATTCCTGAACAGAACACCAATTGCTTGTGCTGTAAGATCAAGAATCAACAAGTGGGACCTCATAAAATTGCAAATCTTCTGGAAGGCAAAGGACACTGACAATAGGATAAAAATGGCAACCAACATATTAGGAAAAGATTTTTACTAATCCTACATCCAATAGAGGGCTAATATCCAATACATACAGAGAACTCAAGAAGTTAGACTCCAGAGAACCAAATAATCTTGTTAAAAAAAAATGGGGTATAGAGCTAAACAAAGAATTCTCATCTGAGGAATACCAAATGGCTGAGAAGCACCTAAAAAAAAAAAAAAGGATGTTCAACATCCTTAGTCATCAGGGAAATGCAAATCAAAACAACCCTGAGATTACATCTCACATCAGTCAGAATGGCTAAGATCAAAAACTCAGGTGACAACAGATGCTAGAGAGGATGTGGAGAGAGAAGAAAACTCCTCCATTGTTGGTGGAGCTGCAAGCTGGTAAAACCACTCTGGAAATCAGTTTGGCAGTTCCTCAAAAAAAAAAAAAAAAATAGACAGTATTACCTGAGGACCCAGCTATAACACTCCTGACCATATACTCAGAAGATACTCCAATATGTAGTAAGGACACATGTTCCATTATGTTCATAGCAGCCTTATTTATAGTAGCCAGGAGCTGGAAAGAACCCAGATATCTGTCAACAGAGGAATCGATACAAAAGATGTGCTACATTTATACAATGGAGTACTACTCAGCTATTAAAAATGAAGTTCTCAGGCAAATGGATTGAGCTAGAAAATATTATCCTGAGTGAAGTAACCCAATTACAAAAGAACACATATGTTATATACTCGCTGATAAGTTGATATTAGCCTAGAAGCTCAGAACACCCAAGATACAATTCACAGGCCACATGAAGCTCAAGAAGAAAGAAGACCAAAGTGGAGATACTTCCATTTGTCCTAGAAGGGGAAACAAAATACCCATGGGAGGAGTTACAGAGACAAAGTGTGGAGCAGAGACTGAAGGAAAGGCCATCCAGAGATTGCTCCACCTGGGGATCCATCCAAACCCAAACACTATTTTTGATGTCAACAAGTGCTTGCTGACAGGAGCCAGATACAACTATCACCATAGGAGACAGCCAGTGCCTGACAAATACAGAGGTGGATGCTCTCAGACAACCGTTGGACTGAGAACAGGGTCTCCAATCGAGGAGCTAGAGAAAGGACCAAAGGACCCGAAAGGGTTTGCAGCCCTATAGGAGGAAGAACAATATGAACCAACCAATACCCCCAGAGCTCCCAGGGACTAAACCACCAACCAAAGAGTAAACATGGAGAGACCTATGGCTCCAGCCACATATGTAGCAGAGGATGGCCTTGTTGGTTATCAGTAAGAGGAGAAGCTCTTGGTACTGTGAAGGCTCTATGCCCCATTTTACAGGAATGCCAGGGCCAGGAAGCAGAGTGGGTTGGTTGGTGAGCAGGTGGATGGAGGAGAGGATAGGGGGTTTATGGAGGGTAAACCAGGACAGGGGATAACATTTGAAATGTAAATAAAGAAAATAGCTAATAAAAAATAATTCTTTCATTTTGTTACCAGTTTTTCAGTAATATTCCACTTATAACCAATTGACTATAAGTGCATTTTTTAAGTATAAAGATTTTAATAATTACTGCTAATCAAAGACTTACTTCTTTGGGATTATCAATATTTCATTAAATTTTATCTATATTATTTGTGGGTTTTACTTTAGGTGTCTCTTGATCCTATACAAACTATTTGACATTATAAATGTAATCAACATTCCAGGGAAACAACCAGTAGGAAGAGTAGAGAGGGAAAGATCCCAATTAATGAGGCAATTTCATTTCAGGCAGGGAAATCCAAAAGAGGAAAGTCAGCTGATATGAAGAAAACAAGCATAAGCCTGCTGCAATGTTATGTTGACTTGTCCTTCATGATGAGATAGCATTGAGGCCTTAACACTCATTAAACTTGCAAAATTCCACTCATCTTGGATACATCCTTTAGAGATATTGATTCTGATAGAAATTTTTTACTGTGTTCTTTGAACCCAAAATATCCTCCAAAATAGCTTATGGGCAAAGTGAAGTGAAACAAATGCACTAATTCTTTTTGTTATCTGCAAACTGACCAATCAATTACCCAGTTATGCTGTTCTGAGAGATCTGCTAATGCCAAAAACAAAGGGACTTTGGATTTTCTTTTAGATGTAATTCTGCTATGGGGCAAAAGATGGTCTACACATTTATTAATGTTAGTACTCTTGACAAGTATTTACATACTATTGATAAAGGAGGATTCGAATATGTTAGTAATGGAAGGCTGTGATGTCTTTTCACCAAACACAAATGAAAATATTTCAAGTTGAGTTATGATGTCAGTTGAATACATTATTTGTTCATGTGGTAATATCTCGGGGTGGGTGGGGTAGGGGCTTATGAATTTCCAAACTAGCTGAGAGGCTAGGGGCTGCTGATAATTGTTGGAAGATGAAGAGTCAGTTTTCTTCAAGGATGTGACCCCTGCAAGACTATGCATACTGCAGTAGATGTTCCTACACCAATGCACATAAAATTAGTACTAAGTGGACACATTTGGTTTTAAAGAAAGAGCACATGAAGTTGAAAGGAAAACATGGCAGAGGACTAGGGAAGATAATGGGAGAAGGTTTGATAAAAATGCATTACCAATGCATGAGATTATGAAAAAATAAAAATAGAAGAAACAGTGTGAAAAAAAATAAAAGTTAATAGTTTGTGGGGAAAATAACCTAGGAGCTAGCTAACACAATCTAACATACTGTAATTGCTCAACTATTTTTAAGAAGTTTTAATAAGATTTTTTTTTTTTGGATTTTAGTTCTATTTTAATTGTGTAACTTCAGTTATATTAAAGACATATAGCCTGCTTTCTTACCAATAAAATGAAGTGTGTCTTGTTCTTTGATGGTTAAAAGGGGGCTACCGTGGTGACACAGGCCTGCAACCCCAGCACTTGAGAAGTAGAGGCAGGAAGAATAGAAATTCAAGCCCAGCCTCAGCACATAGAGCTCCAGGCCAGTCTGGACTAGATGAGACCTTGTCTCAAAACAACAAAACAAAAAACACATAAACATCATTCAGGATGATATTCTCCAGATCCATCCATTTCCCTAAGAAATTCATAAATTCAT
>NW_022196910.1:33393873-33396335 GCF_008632895.1 Mastomys coucha | reverse complement strand
CTGGCATTCCCCCACACTGGGGCACAGAACCTTCACAGGGCTGAGGTCCTCTCCTCCCAATGATGATCAAATTTGCAATCCTCCACTATACACACGCTGCTAGAGCAATCAGTCCCACTGTGTGTACTCCTTGGTTGGTGGTTGAGACTCTGGGAGCTCTGAGGGTACTAGTTAGTTCATATTGTTGTTCCAGTATCTTCCAATTGTTATTTTTACCAACTGTCCCATAAACCTTATTTATATAGTGGTTCCTCCATTTAACCATATAACTGTTTAAATCTCCACTTCAACACCATACCTTGGTTGCATGATATAGAGAAGTCAACCTGGAACTGAACTAGAAGCTTCCTCCCCAGGCAACTTTCTTATATCATGTCATTTTCTCCAATTATTCTTCCATAGATTGTGTTAGTCACATTTCTTCACAGTTGTGAGTAAAACTACTGTGATAATTTGATAGTGTAAAGCTTTTTAAAGTATCATTATTATTAGTTAATCTTTTTTTAAAGTATATTACACATTGTATTTGCTTTCAATCATTTCCATGGGATATTCCAACTCATTCAAAAAAATATTATATTGTATTTCACAACCGGGGGTAAGTTGATGATTTGTGGGGGTCCGGCCAGCGGGCCCACACTTCGTGGGTGATCTGTCTCTTTTTTTCTTTTATTAGATATTTTCTTTATTTACATGTCATATTTCCCAGCTTCCCCTCCGAAACAAAAAACAAAAACAAAAACAAAGAACAACAATAACAAATTCCTGTTCCCTCCCCCCTCCCACTGCTCGCCACCCACCCTCTCCCGCTTTACTCTTTACCAATCCTGTATCTGATAGAGGGCTAATATTCAATGTATACAAAGAACTCAAGAAGTTAGACTCCAGAGAATCAAATAACCCTGTTAAAAATGGGGTACAGAGCTAAACAAAGAATTTTTAACTGATGAATACCGAATGGCTGAGAAGCACCTAAAAAAATGTTCAACATCCCTAGTCATCAAGGAAAAGCAAATCAAAATAACTCTGAGATTCCACCTCACACCAGTCAGAATGGCTAGGATAAAAAACTTCAGTGACAGTAGATGCTGGACAGGTTGTGGAGAAAGAGGAACACTCCTTCATTGCTGGTGGGATTGCAAGCTGGTACAACCACTCTGGAAATCAATTTCATGGTTCCTCCAGAAATTGGACATAGTACTACCAGAGGACCCAGCTATAACACTCCTGGGCATATACCCAGAAGATGCTCCAACATGTAATAAGGACAAATGCTCCACCATGTTCACAGCAGCCTTATTTATAATTGCCAGAAACTGGAAAGAACCCAGATGCCCCTCAACAATGAATGGATACAGAAAATGTGGTATATCTACACAATGGAGTACTACTCAGCTATTAAAAACAATGAATTTATTTCATCTATTTTTTTACCACCCAGTTGTTATCCCCCTCCTGTTTCTCCCTCTGACTGTTCCTTATCCCATACATTTTCCCCCATCTTCAAGAGAATGGCCCCACCCCAGCCCCACCCTACCAGACCTCCCCACTTCCTAGGGCCTTAAGTCTCTTGAGGGTTAGATACGTCTTCTTTCACTGAAGCCAGACCCGGCAGTCCTCTGCTGTTTATGTGTTGGGGGCCTCATATCAGCTGGTTTATGCTGCCTAGTTGGTGCCTCACTTTCTGAGAGATTTCGGAGGTCCAGGTAATTGAGACTGCTGGTCCTCCTATAGGGTTGCCCTCCTCCTCAGCTTCTTCCAGCTTTTCCCTAATTCAACCACAGGGGTCCCTGACTTCTGCTCATTGATTGGGTGTAAGTATATTCATCTGACTCTTTCAGCTGTAAACATCTTTTTAAGGTGATGCTGTCACGTGGTTTTGATGTGTGCCTCTCTGCACCTCTATAATAACTGCACGATTTTACATTCCCACAATAGTGTGCTACAATTTCAATTTCTTGATCTTTCTGTTCTTTTAATTTGACTCACATGGTCATATAAATGCAAATTATAAAATGCCTATTAATGTATCAGTATTTCCTACAGATTTATTGGGCTTTCCATGCTGTCAACCCCATGTGTGAGGAGATTCAGGCTCATGAAACATGCCTTTTTGTCTCCACAGAATCTTCTTCTGATGAACTTCGCGCAGAGCAGATGCAATATTCAGTGTAGGGTTAAACAGAATAACGCCATGTGGACTGTGTTACCAACAAAACACGGAGGTGCAACATGTGTTGTCTTTGTAAAGGTTTTGTATGATACAAAAGCTTTGTCTTTTACTTTTAAGATAAAATTGTGATTTGCCCAAGACCAGACTTGTAGCCCCAAGATCAAGAGAGATATCTTATAGGTATTATGAGTATTTTTTTTCTCTTATTAAGATTGGTTTTTCTCGATGGATGGCTGTGAGCCTCTACATCTGTGTCAGTCAGATACTGTCAGAGCCTCTCAGGAGATAG
>NW_022196910.1:33377495-33393256 GCF_008632895.1 Mastomys coucha | reverse complement strand
TGTTTTTTGGAGGGGAAACTGGGAATGGAGAAATTCGCATATAAATAAAGAAATAAAAAAATTAAAAAGAAAAAAAAAAGAAAAAAAAGATTGGTTTTTCTCTTATTCTCAAGCTTTTTTCTGTTATACCAATCACTTAGGGGCACTTTCTGATTTCTGCTTACCAATATCAATAGGTGGAAAGAAAATATACATAGAGTATACTTTAGACAACTGTGGTCATAGACACCAGATAAAAGACTAAGAAAATAAAAGGAGAATGGTAGAATTGACTTTACAAGAACACAAGGAAATCAGTAATTGATTCCATAATTTTAATTGGCTTTCTGAGTATATCATGATGAATATTCTCTAGTTTTCAGAAAAATGTCTCTCATCTTGGTGCGTTGGCTGCACTAAAATGGTTTGCTTTCTTAATGGACAACTGAAATCAATACTGTTTACTCCTAATTTGTGATGTTGAATGGATTAAACATTTAATAATATGCATGATAGGAGAATTCTCATCTAGGCCACATTTCTATTATATTAATATGTAATAATTACATGGATAAGCAAGAAGTGGTGGTCTTCAGTTATTTTCTTCCAGCAGATTATCACATGAATGAACAGAATTTAGTAAATATTTAATTCATTTTTTAATATTCCCCCTCTCTGATATGAGTTTTCTCTATTTCAAACTATTATATATAATTTGAACTCAGCATACTGATATTTCATAGAGCTGTTTTGACTTTAATAATTAAAATTTCAACTGCATTTCATTTATATACGAAGTCTTCAATGATCTATACAATTACTACCTCATTAAAATACTCATACATTTATCATTTAGAAACATTTTGTAAAGTAGCCTAAAATAATTAAATTTGACACTGCCATGTTCATAAATTGGCAAGTACCAATGATGAATATTTTCAAATGAGAAATTCAGTAAAATTAGTTTGTTTTAAAATATTTCATAATCTTTTCCCAATTTGTTGGTTGCCCTTCTGTCCTATTGACAGTGTCCTTTGCCTTACAGAAGCTTTGCAACTTTATGAGTTCTCATTTGTCAATTCTTGATCTTAGAGCATAAGCTATAGGTGTTCTGCTCAGGAAATTTTCTCCTGTACCCATAGGCTAGAGGCCCCTCCCCACTTTCTTTTCTATTAGAGTGTACCTGATTTTATGTCGAGGTCCTTGATCCACTTGGACTTGAGCTTTGTACAAGGAGATAGGAATGGATCAATTTGAATTCTTCTACATTCTGACTGCCAGTTGAGTCAGCACCATTTGTTGAAAATGCTGTCATTTTTCCATTGGATTATCTTAGCTATTTGTCACAGATCAAGTGGCCATAGGTGTATGGTTTCATTTCTGGGTCTTCAATTCTATTCTATTGATCTACCTGCCTGTCACTGTACCAATACCAATACTATATCTGATAAAAGGCTAATATCCAATACATACAAAGAACTCAAGAAGTTAGACTCCCGAGAACCAAATAACCCTATTAAAAAATGGGGTACAGAGCTAAACAAAGAATTCTCAACTGATGAACACCAAATGGCTGAGAAGCACCTAAAGAAATGTTCAACATCCTTAGTTATCAGGGAAATGCAAATCAAAACAACTCTGAGATTCCACCTCACATCAGTCAGATTGGCTAGGATAAAAACTCAGGTAACAGCAGATGCTGGAGAGGTTGTGGAGAAAGAGGAACACTCCTTCATTGCTGGTGGAATTGCAAGCTGGTACAACCACTCTGGAAATCATTTTGGCTGTTCTTCCAGAAATTGGACATAGTACTACCAGAGGATCCACCTATACCACTCCTGATCATATACCCAGAAGATGCTCCAACATGTAATAAGGACACATGCCCCATTATGCTCATAGCAACCTTATAGCAATAAACTGGAAACAACCCAGATATCCCTCAACAGAGGAATGGATACAGAAAGTGTGGTACATCTACACAATGGAGAACTACTCAGCTATTAAAAACAATGAATTTAATGGCTCTAGCAGCATATGTAGCAGAGGATGGCCAAGTGGGTCATCAAGTGGGTCTGGCCCTTGGTTTTGTGAAGGTTCTATGCCCTGGTCTAGGGAAATGCCAGGGCCAGAAATCAAGAGAGGGTGGGTTGATGATCAGGGGTAGGGGGGAGGGAACAGGGGTTTTTTTTTTTGTTTTTGTTTTGCTTTATTTTATTTTATTTTATTCTTTTTTTTTCTGAGGGGAAACTGGGAAAGGAAATATGTGACATGTAAATAAAGAAAAGATGGAATAATAAATAAATAAATAAATAAATAAATAAATAAATAAAATTTTAAAAAATATATAAAAAATTTCATGATCTCAGTTCCTCTTCTAATCAAATTTCTGATAAAAGCAGTATTATAAATAAAATTATATATTCTTTGTAATAAGTCTGATGATACTAATATTTGAGATTATTAATCCAAACATCAACTATGTCGCATATATACTATATTTAGTATATGACTTTTCTGACGTACACATATACATACTATTTTAATGTTATGAAGTACCATTCATTACACTTCAGTTTTGTCATTATAATTTTCATATATCTCATTTCTTTTAACATAGAAAGTTTTAAATGGTGCTCAAAACATTTTAAGTATCACTTAATTAAATTTATAATTTAAACTATAATCAATTATATAACATAATATGTAAGCTATATAATCATACTTCTATTAATGAGATAAAAATTAACATAAGTATTATTCATTTTAAATGCTGAAAAAAATACTAAATATAGTAGAATTGAGTTTACTAAGCTAAGATTATATATTTATAAATATATATTGCAATAACTCATCATTAGTATTATGTAAGAATTGTTCATGTTGTGATTGCTTACCATTTTTACTTTTACTTGTGAGCTAGCAAAAATCTATTTTGAGCAAAGATATCTTTGAATTATATAGAAAATTAGTAAGCATATTACTTACATAAGGTATTTTTTCTCCACATAAAAATATGAGTAATTGGTAGTATTTCTTAAAGTCATCTTCCATTTCACATTTAATAAAATTTATAAACAAGTCTACAGATGATCTAGTTGATAAATAGATAGATAGATAAATAGATAGATGATGATAGATACATGATAGATACATGATAGATGATACAGATAGATGATTAGATAGATAAATAGATATATGAAATAGATAGATGATAGATACATGATAGATAGATGATACAGATAGATGATAATTAGATGGATAAATAGAGGTAGATAGATAAATACATATATAGATTGATAGATGATTAAGATAGATGATAGACTAGATAGATAAATAGATGATTGATAGATAAGTAGTTGGATAGATGGTACAGATCGATGATAGATTAGATAGACAGATAGATAGATAGATAGATAGATAGATAGATAGATAGATAGATAGATAGACAGATAGATAGATTAATGATACAAAGACTATCTATGTTAAAAAGGACATATATGTGGTATGTGGGTAGATGATAATTTTTAAAGTCTTTATCAGAAGAGTTATTAAAATCTACAAGAGTATCTCAAGTTAAAAATAATCTATAACTTAGTACCTACCACATAAGATGAACCCATAGTTCATAGTGTTCAAGAAATGAATTCTGATCCTATGTAAATTATGAACGTAAAATTAAAAGATATGGAATGTGTCCAGTTTAATAAGAACTTGAACCAGAAGGCTAACACTTTTCTGAAAAAAATAATTAACAAAATACTCCCTTCTCCTATACCTATTTTTCTTTTTCTCTTAAATGACTCATTGCAATTATTTGCTGTGCATAGTTCAATAAACCCATAAGTGGCATTACAGAACCTAAACAGGTAAATATAAATTTACATAGGCACGATTTCAGAGAGAAATTAAAAGCTTTCCCAAATTATAAAATTTTGAAGTAAATTATTTTTCCTTGGCAGCATTGCTCAGCTTTTTATATAACAGAAAACTGAAAACTGTATAAAAATATTTTTGATCAACAACAGTGGCTTTCAGACAAGATTAGTACCAAATTGTTTTTGATGAAGATAATGTGAGTTGACGCTTTCATAGCATTTTTAAAAAATTATTTTCAAAGACATTGGTTATCCCTTTATTGTTGATTTTTGAGATTGTACTTTAATTATATTTCTGCCTTTCTCTTCCTCTCCTGAACCTTTCAATATACCCCTCCCACTCTGCTTCAAATTTATGGCCTCTTTTTTTTCATCAATTACATATGTATTTGTGTATACATATATGTAACAAAATATATAACCTGTTGTATCTATATAATGTTACTTTTATGTATGTTTTCAAGACTGATCATTTGGCACTGGATGACTAGCTGACTGGTGCACTCCTCCCTGAGGGAGACCACATCTCTTGGTTACTCATTTTAAATGAGCTTTGATCCCAGAAGTCCTAACATAACACTACAGTATTTTTGTACTGCTGAGAGTGACAAGCAGACCAGGAGAGAGGCCAGAAAGAAGAGCATAATCAGTAACCAAGTGTCACATATCTGAAGCCTGTAATAGCAAGAGAGGCAGGAAGTCAATTCCAGATGGATGTACATGAGGCAGAAAAATTTAGGGCCATAACTCAAATAAATAAGCCCTGCACTCTGTGTGGTTGACAAGACAGCTCTTGTAGAAACTTTGAGAATTCTATTGGGAAGAGTTAGGAATGTCAGCAAAAAGAATTGTAGAGACTACAATAGGGGGGAAGATATCTCTACTGTTTTTGGTTGAGAAAAAAAAAAACAAAATTAAAAAGGAGAATATTATGTCATAATGTGAGCTTTCTTTAAAACCTATGTACTTGATACTATTTTCAGATTAATAGCACAAATGTTCTTCTTACTAGATAGTGATAGCCAGATAGTAAAATCTAGGAATATGATTTCTAAAATATGCTAAGTTAAACTTGTAAGATAATTAATTATATAACAATATACATAAATCACATAGAAGACTTATGAGATACAATTAGAACACAAATAACTCTATCGATAATTGTCATATTTACATGAAGAATATATTAAGAACATCTATCTGTACTAAAATGAATTGCATGGAATTTTAATTTATTCTAAAAAATAGACTATACAAAAACTAGTTTACTTTAAATAAACATAGTTGAACTATGTCAACTAGTACAACTTAAATGAATAACTATGAATTACAAAACATTCTTGAAATATTGCTCAAGCTATACAGTATAATTATTTTAAAGCACACATACACATACCTACAAATTCATAGAACATTTCAGGAAAGATACAGAAATCTGTCTATCACGGATGCCTCTGAGGGGAAAAAAGAGACATTTGTATATATGTACTGAAAAGAATTTTAATTTTCTTAGAATATGTTAGAATTTTCGTTGACACTTTAAATATTGTTTCAAATAATACACAAAATATTTTGTTTCCTTGTACACCTATATGTCCTTTTAACTCATAACATACATTTTGTTTTAGTATCACTTGCTATGTTAGACACAATCCGCAGAAATCAAAGATGTGTACTGAATTATGCATGAACATTAGAAAGCTGCTTAATTCTGGCACTGACAGCCAGTAAGGCAGGACAGGAAAATACCCTGTGGATTGATGACCTGCCAGAGAAAGATTAACAGAATGTGCTTTGCCAAGAAGGACACTCACTGTTCCAGGTTATTTTAAAGTATATAGTTTCCACATACAGAAAGCTATATTGGGATCTTAGGGCCATTGTTATCTCTGATATCAATGAGTCAAAGTATGTTTGCAGCAAATACAAGTGATACATCATGAGCTTATAATGGATATTTTTCATTCAAGGAACTACAGTACAACAAAACGAAGAATACAGTTTTATACAGAGGGGAAACAACAGAGAGCTGGGAGCTTTTTTCTATTGCAATTACTAGGAATGTTTAAAAAGCATTTTTTATAAAGTCTTCACACTATTGACTGTGTATATTAAATTACACACAACTATATGTCTTATTCTTAGTATCTTCACATCAATCATTATTTGATTTTAATCTTGTGACATAAAAGCTCTTTAAACAGAGTTATTTTAAAGCATTAAAATTAGCAATAACACTGGAGAATAGCTCAACTCTTCGGTCCTGTAAAAAGTAGTTTAAAAAAATATAAATTGGATTTTTCAATTATTAGCCTAGACATTTATAGAATCTGAATGAAGAGTTATTTTCACTTTCGTAGAATATTTGAAATATTCATGTTCATAAAAACAATGAAATGAGCTGATAAGAGTTACAATTATGGAAGAGAAATGATTTTGTCTTGTTATTATAAAAGTTTAATAATCTAATCAACATTTTCTATACTTACAGGAAAATTAAATTTTCTTCAAAATAAACTAGTTTTTTAATAGGTTGAACAAATTGACCCTATTGTAACATCTTACAGATATAAAAAGTTTGGTCATTAATATCTTTTATCTAACAAAACCATTTGAAATGTGATTTGCAAACTTGTCTTTATTGGAACAGCATCCTTCGTCATCATAGAAATAACAGAATACTTACTATCAATAGATACTAAAATTTTTCTTATCTTTTTAATTTAAGTTAGCTTTTAAAAGATTTTTTTAACAAGGACTCAAGGGAAAAAAACTGTCACTGGTTCTTTTCAGTTTAATGGAGGATTTAGAAGCCACATACCTATGAACATAGTGGAGCATGTGTCCTTAATACACTTTGGAGCATCTTCTGGATATATGCCCAGGAGTGGTATAGCTGGGTCCTCTGGTAGTCCAATCTCCAGTGGAAGACCCAAAATGATTTCCAGAGTGGTTGTATCAGCTTGCAATTCTACCAGCAATGAAGGAGTGTTCCTCTTTCTCCACAACCTCTCCAGCATCTGCTGTCACCTGACATTTTTATCCTAGCCAATCTGACTGTTGTGAGGTGGCATCTCAGAATTGTTTTGATTTGCATTTCCCTGATGACTAAGGATGTTGATCATTTCTTTAGGTGCCACTCAGCCATTTGATATACGTCAGTTGAGAATTCTTTTAGCTCTGTAAACCAGAGGTTAATTTAATAGGGCTAAATTTAATAGGGTTATTTGGTTTTCTGATGTCTAACTTCTTGAGTTCTTTGTATATATTGGATATTAGCCCTCTATCAGATATAGGATTGGTAAAGATCTTTTCCCAATTTGTTGGTTGCCCATTTGTACTATTGACAGTGTCCTTTGCCTTACAGAACCTTTGTAATTTTATGAGGTCCCATTTGTCAATTCTTGATCTTAGAGCATAAGCAATTGGTGTTCTGTTCAAGAAATTTTAAGAAACTGGAAACAACCCAGATGTCCCTCAACAGAGGAATAGATGCAGAAAATGTGGTACACCTACACAATGGAGTACTACTCAGCTATTAAAAACAATGAATTTATGAAATTCTTAGGGAAATGGATGGATCTGGGGAATATCATCCTGAGTGAGGTAATCCAATAACAAAAGAATACACATGGTATGCACTCTCTGGTAAGTGGATATTAGCCCAGAAGATCAGAATACTCAAAGTACCATCCACAAACCACAAGAAACTCAAGAAGGAAGATCAAAGTGTGGATTTTGTTCCTTCTTAAAAGGGGGAACAAAATAACCATGGAAGGAGTTGCAGAGACAAACTATGGAGCAGAGACTTAAAGAAGGGCAATCTAGAGACTGCTCCACCTGGGGATCCTTCCCATATACAATCACCCAGACACTATTGTGCATGCCAGCAAGTGCTGGCTGACAGGAACCTGATATATAGCTGTCTCCTGAAAGGCTCTGCCAGTGCCTGACTAATACAGAAGTAGAGGCTCATGCCATCCATTGCTCTGAGTACAGGGTCACCAATGAAAGAGCTAGAGAAAAGACCCAAGGAGCTGAAGGGTTTGCAGCCCCTTAGGACGAACAATATGAACTAACTAGTACCCCCAGAGCTCCTAGAGACTAAACCACCAACCAAAGGGTACACATGGTGGTACTAATGGCTCCAGCAACATATATAGCAGACGATGGCCAAGTGGGTCAATGGGAGGAGAGGCCCTTAGCCCTATGAAGGTTCTATGCCCCAGTGTAGGGGAATGCCAGGACCAGGAAGTGGGAGAGGGTGGGTTGGTGAACAGGGGGAGGGGAGAGGGAACAGGTTTTTTTTTTCTTCCTCATTAACCAGCAAGTGGTTATCCACAACACAGACCACCTTTTCAGCACCTCACCTGCATTCTATCCAGTTGCATGCAAGGCTTATCCCATGCAGTCATAAATATCAGAATCTTAGACTCTTTTACCTTTAGTTAATTCCTTTTTCTCATGTGGCTTTTCTCTATGTATTTGCAACGTTTCAGATGAGGCTTGAAACATCCTTTAATTTTCACCTTATTTACCTGAAACATCTTTACTGTACCTTGAAGATTGTTAAAGATTGCTATAACTGACTATATTCTTCCAGAATTGCAGGCATTTGCTTTAAGCAAATTAGAGTTATGCTCGGGCGGTCATTTTGCCTCCAATAGTGCTTTGGAGAAATGATCTAAATTTCTGTTCCACATTTCAAAATGCTTTTTTTATGACTGCTTTAAATTTTTTTTTTATCATTTTATGCTTACCTTGGCTTCTTTTTATGCAGTATATTTCGAATTACTTGTTTTGTTACCTTCCATCAGCTTAGGAATCTTTTCTAGAGGAGTTTTCTTATTAAATGTTATTATCAGCTCTCATTCTCTCTGTTTTCATTAGCAATCCAATTTCAAGGATTTTCAATTTATTCAGTGTTTATCCTCTTGCCCTTTTTATACTTTATATTTTGTGTGTAGGCTTAGTCTGACTATTCTCCTTCATTAAGTCATTTTTCCACTTTTTTTGAGAACATATACTTTAGTTTCATAATCAATTCTTTATATATTTATTCTACATATTTTATATATTTATAATATAATGAAATGTTAAATATATTAAACTACATATTAGGTAATTTTGGTGCTAGTTACATATATCTCTTTAATACATATATTAAAATGTTTTAAAATAATTTCTCTATTTTCATTCAAATTATGCCTTATGTATGTTACTTTTGACGAATATTGATATTGTATCTGGAAAAAATGTAGGATTAGATTGAAATTCCTAGTAATGTTACATTCTTTCAACAAGGCTTTACCTATGGTTTTATTGAGCAACTAGCTGAGGTGCCTTTAGATTAACAAGACTAACAAGTCCATGGACTAACAAGACTGAAGTATAAAATGGTATGCATACTACCAGCACATTAGACATGCTAAATAATGCAATACTATCATGTTTATATATCTCTACCTGAAATCTTTTCCAGTTCCTGAAAAAAACCCATTCCAAAACAATCTAGAGTTTGTCTTAAACTGTAAGAAAGCACCTTTTTTGAGATTTTTAGGTGAGATACCATTTCTAACAATTTAAAATTTAATTACCCATTAAAGAACCAATATTTTTTATTTGTCTGCCATAAAAATGAATTATTCTTTGTTACAATGTACAAAAACAAGTGCCATAGAATTCTTTAAAATGCACACTGCTATAAAGTGAATGTAAATAAAGAGAAATATATTTCTGGATGAAAGAGACTGCTTACAAATTTATTTCAGATTGAGTAATTATATGTAAAATTGTAAAAGTAAAACTATACAGAAACTATTCTTTCCTTTTTGTTTTTTTTTTTTTTTAGAACTTCATGATGTGCATACTTTTTCACCATGCCCATGAGCCACCCCCTCCCATCCTTTCCCCATCGACCTTCACTGATTTTTCCTCCTAAATTCATATGTTCTCCCCCCAACACACACTACTGACTCTACTTACTGCATGGGTGTATGCTCATGGGTGTGGGACAATCTCCTGATATATAGATAACTTTCCAGAGCCTGTATTATTTACTTAAACTTATGCAACTCTCTCTCTTTAGAGAGAGAAAATCTCTCTTTTTAGAGATTTTAGTGTTAATTATTGTTCTCTATACTCTTGCCCTCTCATCCTCTCACTCTTCACTCCATTTCACCCTTCCTGTCCCATTATCCTCCTTTCCCTCTTTATGCCATCTGAGTCCTACCCACTTCACATTAAGTATCCACTTACTAGCTCCAGCCTTCTATGTCTACTCCAATCTAAACACACATATCCAAAATTTCAAATATAGCAAGCACATGTGAGAGAAAATGTGTAGTATTTATCTATCTGAATCAGGGTTACTTAATGAAGAATAATTATTTCCAAGTTTATTGGCTTATCCTTACAGTTGAATAAAATTTTGATTAGCATATGTACCACATTTTCCTTATTCATTGAACAGTTGATGAATATCTAGACTACTTACAATTCCTGGCAATTGTGAATAGAACAGCAATGAACATGGATGAGCAGAAGTCTAAGTGGTAGGAGATAAGTCAAGTAGTTAGTACATTTGAGAATAGTAATCAACTAACAAAGCTAGATGTAAATAATAAAAACTGCACTTTTCAGATTCATTAGTTAGTGGTTAATAATGTATGAGTAGTTTATGCATGTTTTCTCAGTGACTCTTCTGTTGTCTTGAGACCCAAAGAAAAATCAGTAAAACATTCTGACATTTCTTTCCCTCTTCCCATGATATTATTCTTCACTCAATTTTCTGTGGTTCCAAAAAAATATTGCCGTGAAATCTATTTGCACTCAGGTATTTGCATCAGTCTTTGCTATCTGAACTAAATCAAGACAAAGATTTCCTCATACTAGTGATGAATTAAGTTTAACTGATTTAAAATTAGGCTTTAATCTTGCAATGCTAGTCAGCTTTCACTTGGTGTTTTCTAATAGTTTGAAGCCATTTAGAAGACTCAGATATAAATTCTTCAGTTATCTTTATAGCTGGTGGTGGTTCTCAGTATCTGAGTCTCAGGTTTTGAACTGGCAAATGCCTCAGTTCTTCTTCAATGGAATCAAATAATTGCATTTATCCAAGACTCTGTATCTTCAACAATAAAATGAGTTTATTTGTCCATTATTGTCCAACCTTTCTAATCTAAGAAAGTTGGTGTCAGTTTATTTTCCTTAAATATGTCATCAAAATCTGATGTCATTATCATGCTTATCAGTAGAGATAGATCTCATTAGGAAAGGGAAATGGAATAGAAAGATACTGAAGAATGAGGTGGGAACAGAATAGAAGGATTGGGGGCGAGAAGAGGGAAACAGGAACAAGGAAGGGAATAAGGAAAATTAAAGGCCATTTGAGGCATTTTAAAGAAACTGAATACAATAGAAGCTCCTTAAAATATTTAAATATATGTAGACGATTTAAATAAAATCTTCAAGTAGCATGAGAGACAGAGTCCCAACTGACCAGTTTCTGTCTGAATTGAAGCCACTTGTATCAGAAGTTGTTGACCACAGGGGTCCTATGAGATTCTTCCAGTAGTCCAGGCTGTTGCTGAGACTATAGTTTGTAGAGTTCCTTTACAAACTAATGACTTGATGCCATTGCTAAAGACAACATGCACACAAGACACTGAACAGGAAAAGTTGAGCTAGTGCATGCCTAGAGCCTTTACCCCTGGGTTCTAGTGTCTTTGAAACAAAAATGTACTCTGCACACGACCAAAAGAGAAACATAAACTCTAAGCCAGCCACAAAACTGATCTGCAATGATGTCCTGCCTACATGATATTCCATGGCAATGGTGGCACAAAGCTTGTGGGAATAACCATCAATATCTGGTTTAACTTAATGCCCACTCCACAAGATGGAAGTGAAGCCAGACATTGTTTGGGTGACCAAGAATCTAAAAATAGATAGCAATGGAACCTACAGTAAAACCAAATACTACTGTTCTAGAAAAATAATGTAGCAACAAAATGACAACTAATGACATTCTGTTTTACTCATACATCAGTGCCTTGCTCAGCCACCATCATACAAGCTTCCTCTTAGAGTAGATAGATTAAAACAAAGACCAACAGCCAGACATTATTCAGAGAACGAGATCTTGGACTCAGACCATTTCTTCTTCCCACAGATTATATTTTATAAATCATAAATACATTTAAAATTATAGCATGTTAAAATTAGGGGTTAAGGATATCATTTAGTTAGTAGACTGATCATTTAGCATGAAGTCTATGCATCCATCCCCAGAACTACATAACAATGACCATAATGGAGCATACTTATAACACAGTACTTGGGAGGTAGATAGAGGAGAATCAAAAGTTCAAAGTCATCCTCAGATGAAAAGTGTGAAACCAACCTATGCTATATGATACACTTTCCCAAGAAGAAACAAAAATAAATTTAATAGCATTTTGCAAATTATGAATTATTTTATGTACTATAAAATATAGTGCATGAAATGGTTGAATTTTCTCAGTTACTCCTAGGTGGGAGTCACTTCTTTAAGCCCCATGGCACTAAACAATGAAATTTCATACCAAGCTCTGGCTACTAGCAGCAATTTTTCTCCTCTATTCAAAACAGATGTGACCAACCCTTTACACATCATTGTCTGACTATTGCCGACTATTGGTGAAAAAATAGTTATGTCAGAAGGGGAAAACTGCTCAGTGTTCTTGTATGAAAGATGCTGATATATTATGCAGCCATTTGAAATAACAAGCAAAGCAGTTGTTGGTTTTGCATAGACTGGAGAAGACGTATTGCATGTCTTCAGATTATATTAGCTTTGCATATTTGCTGCAACAGAAACACAGATGGAATCATCTGTAAAGTGCATGAGCTACTTGGCACATTCTCTGATAGGTAAAGGCCTGAGTCACAGCTTCTCTGGGTCTTAGCAGAAGGTCTTCAAGGGAAGAAGATACAAACCCTATACGCAACTATTACAAGGACATGTGTTCTTCTCTGTCTCTTTCAAGAGGCTAGCCAGAGACAGTTTGTCATCTCTGGGTTTTCATGAGGCATAGATCTGTCTGTCTCAACATCCTGGTAATTGTGTCTGAATATAAACTCTATAGTCTGCTTTTTGCTCTTGTATTCTATAAGCACACAAAAATTTTCTAACTTCTGTTGCTTAATATTACCCTGTTAAGTGAGACAAAAAATTAAAAACAAAAACAAAAAAATCTGATGTTTTTGGCTTCAATGCTTCCTTTTTTTTTACTCTTCAAGTTAAAATTATTTTTATCTTTAATAGTCCAGCCTTCCAGTGTGATTTTTTTTAATTTCCATAATTTGCATCCTCACACCACAGTAAAATAATCTGTAAATCAAATATGAACATGAGATAGAGAGCAACGAGAAAGCAGTAGGGGTACAGGAGAACTGAAACACTCAGTGTAGTTTGTATGGGAATAATGTATTCCTGTCAATTTAAGGTATTTTATTCCATTTTGTTATGAGCATCACTAGGCCAATAGTTTCCAAATCTCAGCAGCAGAAACAAGAAGATGGTAATCAGCTCATAGGGGTATGGTAAGCTAGCATTTGTAAATCTGATATACACTTGGCTGAGTTACAGCAAGACTCTGCCTCTGTTGATCTCTACTGGCTTCACTCATTTGACAGAGAGGTGGCTACTGTGGAGGTAACCTGGTCAGGTTGGCTCTGCTCCAGAGATCATTATTTTTCTTCCTAGAGGACCAGACCACAATTTTGAACCAGCATGCTTATCTCAAAACAGTGTAGAGAATGGAGTGGGCAATCACATACAAATGGTTTTAAGTCTCTCTATATTGTGTATGTTATTATCCAGACAAGTCATGTTGGTTTCAAATGAAGAATCCAGGGTCAAGATATACTACTTTGTCAATGGTAAAAGAACATGCCAAGGGCATATGACAGGGTGCATGAGTGCATAATCCTATTATTATGGAGGCAGCAGAGTTGGAATATTGTAGCCTGCCAAATTCTCCCTGGCTCAAGTGTCTCTGTATAGGTGTGCTTCAATTGAGTGCAATTTTATCTACTCAAATGTCTGTATTCAAATCAAAGTGCATAACTATCAGTGTGTATGTGTGTGTGCTTAAGCGTGAGAGCATGTGAACATGCATGCATGCATATACAAACATATTCATATTGCTTGACCTATTTGGAAGGAAATGTGAAATTCAATGGCCATCAGATAAGATCTATAATCATTTACTCACATAATTCAAATTTATCGTGCATTATGGTTATTGTCCCCATATATTATTAAGCAAAATGTATCTTCAAAACCTGGTAAAAAGCTTTGGGGAGACTAGCTGAACTTAAAAGTACTATAAAAAGCTTAGGTGCTAGAAGAACACTTAGGAGTTATAAGCTGGATTGATAGTTATAATACAAAAATTTTTAAAAATCTGACAGGAAAAGTGTGTAAGAAATCTGTTTCAGTCTTGACCAAATGATTAATTCTGAAAACTTTTACCATGTTGCAAGAATACAGTTTAATGTTTAAAGTAACCGGAGAATATTGTGTGTACTAGATAGATGATTCTAATCAGCCAAGAATGGTACTTATCATGATGTGGCCACAACAGAATATATTAAATATATTCCAAAAATCTGTGGCGAGCAGGTAAATGGAGGAGAAAAAGGAGCTTATGAAAACACTGAGTTTCAAAGGAAATGTGAAATGGATCAAAATGACTAAGTAGTGCAAACCTATACCTTGAATATGATTAATGGTGTCGTTCATAAACAGAGAAAGAGGACCAGTTCATCTTTCTAACCAACAACAGTAAACTTAGATGAAATACAGTATAAAACAAGTATAAAAACTTGTTGCCAAGAGACTTTGTCATCTTAGGTTTCACCACTGAACTAAATAAAAACAGGAGATATCTAGAAGTAGTCTGAATGAGCCAATAACCCATTGGGTGGAACAGACATAGGCCCTGGGGGGGGGGGACATAACATCATCACTATCTAAATGAAGGTAGTAAGAAACTTCCCTGTCATTTTTATTTTTATCATCTCTCAACTGCCATAAGAAAAGCTTCCATGATGGAGAAGAGACTGAAAAATGGGTCATCTGAGGACTGCCCCACATGGGGATCCATCCTATCTGCAGATACCAAACCCAACACTGTTGCCTTTGCCAAGAAGCACTTGCTGGCAGGTATCTGGTATGACTACTCCTTGGAAGCAGCAACTGACTGATACAGATGTGGATACTTGGAGCCAGCCATTAGACTGAGCTCAGGGACCCTGGTGCGGGAGCTGACGGAAGGATTGGAGGAGCTGAGGGAGATTGCAACCAAATAGGAAGAGCAACATCAGCTTGCCAGACCACCCGATGCTCCCAGGGCCTAGACCACCAACAAAAGAGTGTACAGAGGGGGATCCATGGCATAGGTAGCAAAGAATGGCCTTGTCTGACATAAATGGGAGTGGAGGTCCTTGGTCCTATGGAGGTTTGATGCTCCAGTATGATAGAATGCTAGAGAGGTGGGGCAGGAGAGGGTGGGTTGGTGAGGGAGCACCCTCATAGAGGCAAAGGGGAGGGAGGAAAGGAAGGTTGTGGGATGGGGGGCTTGTGGAGGGGTAACCGGGAAGTGGGATATTATTTGAGATGTAAACAGATGGAATGGTTAACTTAAAAAGAAAAAAGAAAGAAAAAGAAAGGGAGAAGAAAAGAGTTTGTGTGTATGTGGTAGATGACCATTAACAGAGAGGCCCACAACCAGTTAAAGTTAGCCTGTGGTGAATACAAAACTGTAGTGATTGGTAGCATGCTTGGCTCTAAAGAGTATACTCTGCACTAATAACCATTTATCAGAGAGTGCATACCGTATTTGTTCTTTTGTGATT
>NW_022196910.1:33336572-33376516 GCF_008632895.1 Mastomys coucha | reverse complement strand
AAAAAAAAAAAAAAAAAAAAAAGAGTATACTCTGTACACCTACAATACACTCTGTCTCTCTGGGATCATTAAAGAAGAAATGACAGAAAGATTATCAAGTGCCAGGGTGAGTAGAAGTCTGCAGCAAGACATACTTGTTAGACATGATGGTGTAGCTGCACATATATAAACTCATGGTGGCTGTCGCCATGTGTAGAAGACTTATATGAGATCAAGCAAAGATTCCAGCACAGATGGATAAAGGCCCATAAAGTCCCATCCTTAAGACTGAGATGCACTTGACAATCGACAGCTCCTAAAGGAGGCAGAATCAGTTTTCTACATGCGGATGGGGAGAAAATTATAAAGAAGGGAATAGAGAGTGAATGTGATCCACATACATTATATGTGCTTGAAAATATTAATTGAAATATTTTAAATCCAAGTATAAATATATCCTCATATTCAAAACCTTCACTAAGTAAAGAAGCCTCAGAAAGAAATTTATTTTAATTTTTCCCAGGGTAAAATATTGTAAAAATCTCAAAAAGACACGGGGTTCACAGCCAGCCTCTGAAAAGCATCTGGGAAGAGAAGACTGTACAGTACAAGTGAACCATGGGAATCTGCTCTTGCACATGATCTTAGACTAGTTCGTCTTGTTCAACAGTGATGGCGACCATCAGATCAACCTAATTCTCCTGCCACCAAACACTACCTGATGTCAGGAGACAAGTAGCTATAATTTGTAAACCTTAAAATGTCTTATTCAGTTAAATATATTTGTCTATACTATGGATTTTGAAATGTTAATTCTTTAATTCTTTGTTTCAACTTCTTTTGTAAATTACATAAAATGCAAGGGCTAACTAAATGTATAGCATTGAATTTCCCCCAGATATACTTATAAATATTAAATGAATGTAAAGTCAACTTTTTCTATCCAGAGATGAATGAAATGAACATACCATGTCTTACAATGCACAGCAGGTTTAGCTGATGGAAGAAAAAAAGGTCTAAAATGACCAACTTAACTTCATGTCTGAAAGAACTAGAAAAAAAAGTCTAACAGGACAGTGGTAAAAAGAAGGCAGCAAACACATAAATAAACAAAAATAGAATAAAATAACAGAAAGATAAATGAAATTGGTTGGTTTTAAAAACGATAATCAAAATTGACAAATTTGAGGGAAAGGGGGGGCTAAAATAAATAAAATTAGTGAAGAGAAATACCTAATGTCTCAGATATAAAGGGGTCCTACGAGAATGTTAGGAGATTTTTTTTTTTTTTTTGCTTTGCTAAATTGTAGTGTTGATTTTGTATATTTCACTTGGGGATGGCTACAAAATATACGACAAAAATAAAATAGTAATGTAGTAATTTGAATAAGACCCAAGTGTTGGGAGAAATAAAAGGATAAATGATTAATTAGAAAATGGGACTGTGGGGAGTTTATTACAGAACAGGAAACAATGCCGAATGGCACAGGAATCCATTGTATTAAAATTGTCATCACTACATATCTTTCAAGTAAATCTGAATATAAGTAGTTCATTACTTTTGCCAACCCATGTGCAGGGAACGAAGAGCTGATGTTTGCCTCAGAAGGTTCAGCAGAGTAAATATTGCTTGTGACTAAAACCAGGCAAAAAGAATATCATAGCATGTCAAAAATCCTCACAACCTATTTTTATGTTGATTCTATCTGGTGGTTACCTTAAATGTCTGATGAATTTTCTAGATAGTATCCTCAAATATCGTTTATAAAACATTTCATTTCCACCATAAAACTTATGAGGAAGTAACACCTATAATTATAATCATCTTTGCATTTATTAGGCTTCAATATTTTCTTCCAAAAATTATAGCTTCCGATCACATGTGGTTGGTTCTCGGTTGTTGTCTGCTGAGCTCCTGATCCACTGCATTCTTTTAATCGCAAGGTTTTCCCAGTTCCTCCTCCTGTATTTGTATCCAACCACAACACTGAGCTCTGAGCTTCTAATTTTACCATGAGTCTCTCAACCCAGTCCATCCTCCAACGCATTTCTAAAGTGAATTGAGGCATCCCACTCTCTAGCCCTCCCCAGCTCCTGCACATAGACTTTTAGACAGAATCCAGGAATTATCTGCTAAAGATGCATAACTGTTACTTTGTACTCACTCCATTTTCTTATCCTTATCCTCCCCTGATTCCCACATGGACGAGAGTTTGCCTTCTCTGCTTCTGTCATGTTTTTCCAAACCCTAGTTACTCTACATATATAAGGTTCAGCTTCCAAATGGTTCTTATATTTTTGTCTCACTAATTCTTTACCCATTGGACCTCAGCTGAGGTGTCACATTCCAGGAAGATTGAAAAGTGGACTGGATCTCTGCTTATGTGATGTCACCTCACCTCCTCTCTGCTTAGAGAAATAGCATAGTCGTCAGTTAGCAAATATACGTTGGTTCCAGTGCTCAGAAGGCAGAGGCAAGAGGATCTCTGTGAATTTGAGCCTAGTCTGGTCTACATAGGTAGTTACAGGAGAGCTAGGGTTATAAAACACAAATAGACATGTAAAACATAACCTATGAAGAATTAAATATTTTAAACCCGGGGTGGTATGCTTATAATTCTTGTACTTTGGAGCTTGAGGCAGAAGAATTGCTATGGTTTTGATACCATCTTGGACTACATTGCTGTAGTCCACCTTCTGTGGTTCTGGAACCCGAGCATAGATGTCTGATATCTCCGAAAGTGAAGACCACCTGTGACACTCAAGAAGGGGACCCCCAAATAACTGGAGCCACCTTTATTTACACAATCACAATCCTAATCGCCTGAGAAATGACATCATTTGTAGGGCATGTGGACTGCGTCAGGAGAAAAACTGGTGTGGTAGAACATGTCCAAACCCCCGAAATGTCAAAAAGTGATATTAGAATCTCATCCTGTGACCCGCAGGAGTAGGTCCTTCCCTTTTTCAGAGCCTGCCTCAGACCATAACCTGGAGACCCTCAACCAGGTAATCAGTCTTACAGCACAGCACCTGGAATTCTTTCCCATGCAAATGAGGCATCTCAGTAGTCATATGCTTCAGCCATTAACCTTTTCCTTCCCTGGATATTCTCACACTCTTCCCCAAAATTATATAACCCTTGGCTCACCCTAAATAATGAGTATGCATTCAGAGTCACCCACAGTAAAGAAATACGAACAAGCTAAGACCAAATGAGAGAGCTGCTGCTTTAAAAATCATAGGCGGTTTGATGCCCCAGCATATGGGGATGCTGGAACAGTGAGGCAGGAGGCGTGGGTGGGTTGGGGGAGCACCCTCTTAGAGACAAAGGAAGACAAAGGAGAGGACAGAGTGAGATGGTGGGTTTGTGGAGGAGTAACTGAGAAGTGGGATATCATTTGAGATGTGAACGAATGGAATGATTAATAATAAAATAAAATAAAAACAAAAAACAAACAAATAAAAATAATCAGAGAAACATTATATTCACCTAAAAGAGCCCTAACACTAAGACTGTCAGAAAAACAGACGGGGATCCTGCCTGTCCAGCGATCAGCTTCCCTCACGCCTGGGAAGGATGAGTCAGACTTGGCCCAGTCTTCTCTAAGCCGGTGTATAGGTGGTATCTGGACACCCCAAGAGGAGAGGTGGAACCTGGAGCATAATCATTGGTTATTTTATTAAAAGAAATCATAACATCACCATTATAAAAGCCCCGATATCACAAAGAGCCCCCAATAGTTTCCCTTCCTCCTCTTCCCTTCCCCCAACTGGGTCAATCACCTCCACAATCCCATTTTCTAATTTATCATTTTATTCCTTTATTCTTTCGAAGCCTTGGGTATTATTCAAATTGTTCATTAATAGTTTATTTTTGTTGTATATTCTGAAGCCATCCACAAGTGAAATACACAAAATCAACACTAAAATTAAACAAGGCAAATTCAAAACTATTTCACTATAATTTGATACACAGTCACTGATAAATGGAAAGCTTTTTGTCATTTTATGCATAAATCTCCTAAGGATGAAAGTTAGTAACACAGAAAAATTTGTTTCTATGGTAAAGGAAACATAAATTAATGAGATGAAAATAGAAGGGGAAATATTAATCTCAAAACATGGGAGTTAAGGCACAAATTTTAGTCATATTCTTTGTTCTTTGCATTGTTTGGTTGTCTTATTGATATTATAAGAGGGTATTGTCTTTGAGGAGAAATTGAGATGTAGTAATGGTATTATTTATTTAGAAAACGTCACATTGTGGTGGAGTATCTTTTGGGTGTGTGCCTAGGAGTGGGATAGCTGAGTCTTGAGGTAAAACTACTCCAATTTTTTTTTTTTTTTGAGAAACCACTAAATTGATTTCCAAAGTGGTTGTACAAGTTTACACTCCCACCAGCAATGGAGTGTTCGCCTCACCAGGATGTGCTGTCAGTTGAGTTTTTGATCTTAGCCATTCTGATAGGTGTAAAATGGAATATCAGAGTCATTTTGATTTGTGTTTTACTGATAACTAAGGACATTGAGCATTTCCATTATTGTTGTTGTTTTTACTACTATTATTATTATTATAATATTATTATTATTATTTCTTACTATTTTTACACTCCAGACTTTATTCCCCTCCTCACCCCTCTGTTCCACATCCCATACTTCCTCCACGCCACAAGGATGTCCATCCCCTACCCCCACCCCAGCAGACCTCTAAAGTCCCTGGAACCTCCAGTCTTGCAAGGGTTAAGTGCATCTTCTCTGACTTAACCCAGACTCAGCAGTCCTCTGCTGTATATGTGTTGGGGGCCTCATATCAGGTGGTGTATGCTGCCTGGTTGGTGATCCAGTATCCGAGAGATCTCAAGAGTCCAGGTTAATTGAGACTGCTGGTCCTCCTACAGGGTCACCTTCCTCCTCAGCTTCTTCCAGCTTTCCTCTAATTCAACCACAGGGGTCAGCTGCTTCTGTCAATTGGTTGGGTACAAATATCTGCATCTGACACTTTCAGCTGCTTCTTGGGTCTTTCGGAGGGCAGTTATGATAGGTCCATTTTTTTTATTAGATATTTTCTTTATTTACATGTCATATGATACCTCCTTTCCCAGTTTCCCCTCTGAAAAAAAAAAAAAAGAAAGAAAAAAACTGTTCTCTCTCCCCTCTTCCCTCCCCTTGCTCACCAACCCACCTTCTCCCACTTCCTGGCCCTGGCATTCCCCTACACTGGAGCATAGAACCTTCACAGGACCAAGGGCCTCTCCTCCCATTGATGACCAATTAGGCCATCCTCTGCTACATATGCTGCTGGAGCCATTAGTCCCACCATGTGTACTCTTTGGTTGGTGGTTTAGTCCTTGGGAGCTCTGAGGGTACTAGTTAGTTCATATTGTTGTTCGTCCTAAGGGGTTGCAAACCCTTCAGCTCCTTGGGTTCTTTCTCTAGCTCCTTCATCGGGGACCCTGTGTTCAATCCAATGGATGTCTGTGAGCCTCTGCTTCTGTATTAGTGGGGTGCTGTCAGAGCCTCTCAGGAGATTTTTAATAGCTGAGTAGTACTTCATTGTGTAAATGTACCACGTTTTCTTTATCCATTCCTCTGTTGAGGGACATCTGGGTTGTTTCTAGTTTCTGTCTATGATAGGTCCCTTTTTGTGAGCACTCCGTATCCTCAGTAATAGTGTTAGGACAAGTGCTTCTTAGTCATTTGAGATTCCTCTATTAGGAATTCTCTGTTTAGGTCTATACCCAATTTTTAATTGAGTTATTTGGTTTGTTTGTGTCTAATTTCTTCAATTCTTTATATACTTTGAGTATTAGTCCTTCATCACTTGAAGGGTTAATGAAGATATTTTCCCATTCTGTTGGCTGCTAGGACACTATTAATGGTGTCCTTAGCTTTGTAAAAGTTTTTCAAATGTGTGAGGTCTCATTTATCAATTATTGATCTTAGTGCATGAGTTTGTCCCAATATTTGTCCTGCCTACAAGATGTACAGGATTAAAGATGGAGCAGTTTTAGAAGGCATGGATAACCAATGACTGGCCCAATCTGAGACCCATCTCATGGGATAGACCCTGCTCCTGACACTATTAATGATACTCTGCTATGCTTGCAGCTAGGAGCCTAGCAAAACTGTTTTCCGGGAGGCTTCATTCAGCAGCTGATAGAAACAGCTGCATTGATCCACAGCCAAACATTAGTCGGAGCTCATGCTGTCTTCTAGAAAAGTAAGAAAAAGGATTGAGAGAACCAGAGGGATCAGGAACACCGTAGGAAGACCAACAGAGTGAACTAACCTGGGCTCATGAGGGCTACAAAGACTGAATCATCCTCCAAAGAGCATGCTGAAGTTGAACCTAAGACCTGTACACATTTGTAGCAGATGTGCAGCTTGGTCTTCCTATGGGTCCCCTAACAACTGGACTGGGGCTATCTCTGACTCTGTTGCCTGCCTTTGGATCTCTTTCCCCTATCTGGGATGGCTGCCTTGCCTGGTCTCAATACGAGAGAATGTGCTTAGCTCTGCTGCAATTTGATATGCCAGGGTGAGTTGGTACCCATGGGAGACATCCCCCTTCTCTGACAGGAAGGGAAGGGGTAGTGGGGGAGAGAATTTTGAAGATGGGACTGAGAGTAGAAAGATGTGGCTGTGATCAGGATGTAAAGTGAATGAATTAATTAATAAAAATGAAAAAAATTCTCTGGAAATTGAATATTAAAAAACAGCTTTAGAATCAAAATAATTCTATTAGTTATTGACTACTCTGTGAAGGAAGGCTTTTGAGACTCACTTTCTTCATCTTAAAAAACATGGAGAGTACAATGCATCTGCCTCTGAAAATTTTTGAGATGTTAATATCCTATTTTCAACACATAGTAGTTCAAGGTATAAATGTATTCAGTAGTAGTTAATGCTACATGATATGATTTTAGAATTATCATTATGAATTATTATATTAGAGAGGACTTGTTCACTTGTTCAACAGGCATTGACGGTGGGCAAACCTTAGGAAATTCCTGAGATGATCAGTCAGGCTGGGTTTACCCTCTCTAACATGGCACTTCCTTCAGACTACTTTGTCCTATTTGCTTTGTAAGGAGCAGGTTCTACTAAATTTCAAATTTCTAAAAGACAAAACCCAAGACTGGAAACAAGTTGATAATTACTTGGCAACTAGAATATAGTAGGTTTTCAGTACTTTGTTGCTATCAGCTTTAAATATCTGTGTAGGTGGCTCTAAGAAAAGAGACTAATAATTAAAGGGAAAACTAATTTGGATAAGGCTCAGTTATGCAGAGCTTTCAAAACCAGGCAAAGCACATATACCCAAATTTATTAAACATTTTAAAGCAAATCCAAGTAACTGATGACTATAGTAGGAAATTACCAACCCTTCTCAAATAAGCATGATTTCTGTGAAAAAATGGGAAAGATCAAACCAAAAGAAGAAATATACAAGGATTGACAGTCATTTTATAAAATAACACATACTGAGTAATGTACATGAAATAACATATTTATTAAAATTTAATACAGTCAAAATGATATCAAACAGATAAACAGATAAATGTGATGAAGTTCAAACACAAATTGAAAATTGAACTATATTAGCCCCATCCTGGAGCACTACAAAGAGTGTACACTAAAGAAAACTGTTTCAGAGAGCAGAATGTTAGCTATATAGGTCATCAAGCACTTTGTCTGAAAAGATAGATTACCCAAGTTAAGGAATCACACCAATTATTGGGCTCTTTATAATATTGATTGTGGACTTGGAAGAAGTAGGTTACATGCCAGCCAGGGATTCATAGAATATTAATGAACAAGTACTCAATGAAACACTTCTACAATGGAATCTATACTTAATAAACTGGTGTATACATGATCAGCAGCTCTGGATGTCAGCTAGCCTCCTTTTCAACAACTGAATACTAGTCCAATAGACTCAGAGCAAGGTATGTGACCATAGTGGCATGTCCATAGACTATACAAGGATATGATACTATAAAATTGTGTTGATTAAGACTTATTTGTCACCCTTCTCCAGTGTTTTGGATAGAGTACCTACCTCAAGTTCTGCAGCAGCCTTTCTTGCTTTGTTGATAATAACCCTGCTAGATAATGGAAGATTAAAAGAAGACAGACAATGAAATAGTGTCATGAACATCGGCATTCCTTTTCTTGAATTCCTTTTCCTTGTTTATTATGAAAATTGCACTTTGTGACTTTGTTAAATGCATAATGCGCCAACATATTAATCCAGGTACCAATATCAATCTAATAAAAAAAAACAAAGAAAAATGGCTTAATACCCATAAGGTGTATAGTGTTGTGACCCAGTGAATGCTCAGTTATGTCCCCAATAAGAAGACAATCTGATGAGGGATTTCTGTTCTTCCCACTCTTAGTGACTATTCACTCTACCCAACTATATTCTGAATAAAGACTTTATATATAGATTTATTTAAGTTTATCTTAGAAACAAAAAGAACAGGCATTTTTTTAATATAGTCCCAACCATAATAATGATGGAGATAGAAGAAAGCAACATCTGTTAAGCATATAATAAGATGCATAGCATGAAGTCTTTTTTACACATGATGAACCAGTGACATAGACTCACGGATGTTAAACAGCAGAGATGATGGATGGTTGAATGCAGATCAGTATTCATGGTTGCTTTTTCCTAGATCTCGAAATCCTCTAGTGTGCCAGTTGTAAGAAGGCTGAACAATTTCCCAAAGACATTTCTGAAAAAACTCAAATCGTAATGATGGATAACAGAACTTGTCCATGCTTCAAAGCAAATGTAGTACCCCATAGACTCGGAATACTGAATTGTGGAATGGCATTGAGAAAGAATGGTTTCCAATAAACACATTACTGATATTCTTTTCCTTTGTCTACTTATTCTCCATATCTTCTCTAAATGTAAGCTTTATAAGAAAAGCAACATTATTGATCTCCTACACAGAGAGCTAGTTTCTCAAGCAGTATATGACACTCAGAAAATGCTCCACACATACCTACCGTGTAAATGAATTATTTCATTAAACACAATTCTAAAATGCTGATCCTCCACATACAACTCCGTGAATCTGTACTTGTATAGTTGCTGGCCAAAGAGTACTGTCTAAAGGGCTTTGTGGTGATTAATAAACATTTGCATCTATCTGGGGAGAGATACTACTGATAGACTACTTGCTTTGAATAGTGACTATTTATATGTTTTGTGATCCAATAAGATGAGGCATATCATGTTCTAATATGAACATTGTAAGCCCAGTACTGACTTTTTTCTAGTTGTCTGTGAGGTCTTGAGAAGAAACCCAAGGAGCTGTGTTTTGAATTTGTTCAGATCACCTCCATAATCCAAGCCAGCTCTTATATTATTGACTCTTTGTTGTTATTGTTGTTGTTGTTATTAAAGGAGATGAATATTTTCATTCAACTGATAATTTAACAAAATAATAACAGATGGGGTGTGTTAACTTTAATTTCTGTTTTCACTTATGACATGTAACAATAAAACATGACTTATAAATGTAAAATATAGAATAGAAATACATTCATAAAGAACAGAATAATGCAAGTTGATTATTATTGAGTAACCTATCTTTTTTATTCTAATTACACACTTTAGGAACAGAATAATTGTAGCTTTATTCCAAATTTTACTTCTTGACAAAACTGCTGAAGTTATTCAAGTCCCGAGATGTATCATTTGTTGTAAAACAACATCAATCAAGGTCTTATAAAATACTTGGTAAATAATTAAATTGATAATGTCTAAAAGGTCCATAGTATTCAATCTTTTAAAACTAATTAAAAATACATAAAAGATATTTTGTTTCACTGGCTGTTTAAAACTCCCTGTTTAACATGCCAGATGCCACAACTCTTCAAGCTTGATGAAGGCTCCCTGGAGTTAATGTCCTTTAGGCAGTTGTTGCCAGACAACTGAAGCAGATTGTGCAAGGCTGCATAATCATATGATTTCACTTACACTGGAGAGTCACTGTTACAAGAAATATACTATCTTGATGAAAATAAATTTACAATATTAAAATAGCTACAAAATAACACATTTTAAATGCAGGCTAGTGTTAAGATACTCCTGGCAGTTTAGTTCTGAAGCTTCTTTTTCAGTTTTTCCTCATACATTTTACTGATAATGTACAATTTTAAAAATAAAAAAAAAATGCTGTACCACAGCCAGAGAGAGGGAGAGGACAGGAGGTGGGGGGCTTCTTAATGCTTGTGAGTATGTGGGTATTACTAAATAAAATTATATAAATTATATAAGGGACTTTGAACATTTCTTTAGGTGCTTCCAAGCCATTCAAGACTCCTGTTGTGAATTCTTGGTTTAGTTCTATACCCCATGTTTTATTATTATTATTAGATATTTTCTTTATTTACATGTCATATGATTTCTCCTTTCCCAGTTTCCCCTAAAAAAAAAAAAACAAGAACAAACCCCTGTTGCCTCCCCCTTCCCCCTGCTTGCCACTCCACCCTCTACCACTTATTGGCCCTGGCATTCCCCTACACTTGGGCACAGAACCTTCACAGGGCCAAGGGCCTCTCCTCCCATTGATGACTGACTTTGCAATCCTCTACTATACACATGCTGCCAGAGCAATCAGTCCCACCATGTGTACTCTTTGGTTGGTGGTTTGGTCCCTGGGAGCTCTGAGGGTACTAGTTAGTTCATATTGTTGTTCGTCCTAAAGGGCTGCAAACCTGTCAGCTCCTTTGGTCCTTTCTCTAACTCCTTCATTGGGGACCCTGTACTCAGTTCAATGGACGACTGTGAGCCTCTACTTCTGTATTAGTCATGTACTGTCAGAACCTCTCAGGAGATAGTTATATCAGGCTGGATTGTCCTTCTTTCAGTCTCTGCTCCATAGTTAGTCTCTGCAACTTCGTCCATGGGTATTTTGTTCCCCCTTTTAATAAGGAATGAAATATCCACATTTTGGTCTTCCTTCTTCTTGAGTTTCTTGTGGTTTGTGGGTTGTTCTTCATGTATTCTGAACTTCTGGGCTAATAACCACTTATCAGAGAATGCATACTATGTGTGTTCTTTTGTGATTGGGTTACCTCACTCAGGATGATATTCTTCAAATCTATCCATTTCCCTAAGAATTTCATAAATTCATTGTTTTTAATAGCTGAATAGTACTCCATTGTGTAGATGTACCACAATTTCTGCATCCATTCCTCTGTTGAGGAACATCTGGGTTGTTTCCAGTTTCTGGCTATTATAAATAAGGCTGCTATGAACATGGTGGAGCATGTGTCCTTATTACATATTGGAGCATCTTATGGGTATATGCCCAGGAGTGTATACCCCATGTCTTGATTGGGTTGTTTGGGTTTCTTGGTGTTTAGTTTCTTGAGTTATTTATATATTTTTGATACTAGCACTCTATCTGGGTTGTAGGGTTATTGAAGATTATTTTCCCAATCTGTAAGTTGCCGATTTGTCTTATTGACTATGTCCTTTGCCTTACAGAAGCTTTCCAGTTTCGTGAGGTCCCATTTATCAATTCTTGATCTTAGAGCATGAGCCATTGGAGTTCTGTTCAGGAAATTTCCCCCTGTGCCAATGAGTTCAAGGCTCTTTTCCACTTTCTCTTCTATTAGATTCAGTGTTTCTGGTTTTATGTTGAGGTCCTTGACCCACTTGGACTTGAATTTTGTGTAAGGTGACAAATATAGGTCTATTTTCATTTTTCTACAGACAGACAGCCATATAGACCAGCACCATTTATTGAAGATGTTATTTTTTCCATTGTATATCTTTGGTCAAAGACCAAGTGTCTGTAAGTGTGTGGTTTTATTTCTGGGTCTTCAATTCTATGCCATTGATCAAGGTGTCATTCTCTATACCAATACCATGCAGTTTTCATAACTATTGAGAATTTGAGCCATCACATCCATAGTCTTCAAATAGAGAGACTTGAATGATGAAGCTCAATTCGCTTTCTCCTTTGTATCCAATCCAGAACTAAGGCCAAAGGAATTGTGCTGCTAATAGTGGCTGTTCTTCTCACCTCCATTAGCTTAATCAAGATAACACCACACAAACCTGGCTAATGGTTAACCTAATGAACCTATCCTATTGAGGGATTCCTCAATAGGTGTGCCTGACTGCTTGTCTCCTAGGTGATTTTTGATTTCAATAAGCTAGCAATAAGTATTGAGTACCTCAAAATCCTAGTGATAAATATTGATAATCAATTATTATCACAACTTCCATGTTTTTGCCAGAGTTCCTTAGTCTGTACTAGGTAAGGAGCCTTCTCTAACAAAAAGAAAAATAAAAAGAAGAAAACCACTGAAAGGGTTTCTACAAAAGTGTAGGTTTTCTCCTGGCAGTGGTCCATTGACTTGTATCTTTTATCATCATTTCTTTCATTCAGTAGGAAGTAAGACAGATTTCCCAAATAACCACAAATACTGTTCATAACAACTTCTAGAGTCTTTGAACCAACTATTGTCATACCTATCTCCAAAATTATTGTTGTATAAAAATAAGGAGTAGGTGTTGACTAGTGAAACTTATAGTCTCTGCTGTTTGAAGTCAAATTACTAACAGTTACTTATCAATTACTTAGAATTCATCTCACTTCAGCAGTTTTTACTAGATAATAAGCATATGTTGCCAAAATACTAAACCTATCAATTTTGTCACTTGCAAGATTCGTTATAATTCTAAATTTGTGCCTGTGGTGATTAATATCACCAGCTTGACAGGATCTAGAATATCAACAAAGCAAGTTGATCATCCTGTTTTATCTCTGCTTCTGAACTGGGGACATAATGTGACTAGCTGCCTTACCCTGTCTTACAGGAAGAATTATATCTCCTTTATCAGTAAGCAAAGAAAAACCCTTTCTCCCTTCAGCTGGTTTTATCAAGCACTGTTCATAACAACTTCTAGAGTCTTTGAACCAACTATTGTCATACCTATCTCCAAAATTATTGTTGTATAAAAATAAGGAGTAGGTGTTGACTAGTGAAACTTATAGTCTCTGCTGTTTGAAGTCAAATTACTAACAGTTACAAGAGAACAAGTAATCACCAGAAAGTCAGTGCTGAGTAGTGGTGCCAGTGATACAATGAACATAAGCAAGCGGTTTCTAGGTTTTGGAACTGATTTGTGGGAAGAAAGTAGAAGCAATTGAAGCTGTGATCTAGAGAAACCAAGGAGTGCTGTATGCAGAGCGTAGTGAGCCTTTCAGATAGGATGTGTCAAAGCCAGAATCCACAAAAAAATACAAAAAGCTAAAAGGCAGCTCATAAGATTTCAGAGGGAGTAATGTTCTGGCTGCATTGTGTCAATGCCTTTAGAACTTGATAGAGACAGAATTCAAAAGTAATGGTCTAGTTTGTTTGGCAGACAAATTTTGAAGACAAGATAGCATTCAGGCTGTGACACAATTAGTGTTTACTTCTCTTATCTGGGTAAACACTGATAGAGTATGTGAATGAATAACAAGTGTCACAGAAAGCTATAAACACAAAGGGTAGGGGTAAAGTTGTAGACAAAGTGAATAGTAATGAAGCACGTGTAATTGTTAAGAAAATCTATGGCAGAAAGCTGTAGGCATAGAATAAAGAAAGACAAATAGTAAGGCTATGCATGATGTAGGAAGATCTGGAGGGAGAGATACCCATGACCTTTAGTGCCCATATGATGCCATCATGACCTACAGATGGCAGATAGGGAGCTGTAGAACTTGGTCTCTGCCCTAATGAAGTTCGGTATTGCTTTGATCTTATCTTTTCTTGCTATGTTCCTATTTTTATCTTCTATTGGAAGCATGTAAATTAATCTTTATACAGGCTCAGTACACACACACACACACACACACACACACATATATATATATATGAATATATTTATATATATATATATTGCCTTGAACCTCAGAAAACACTTTGGACTTTTAAATAGTGTTGACACTGTTAGAGATTATGGGATGAATTGGATGAATTTCAGTTTGTCAGTTGTCCACGAACCCAGGATGACAAAAAGTAGAATATTGTGGGTTAAAAGTAATATGTTTAGATGTTAGACTGACAAGAGTTAGACTTGTAGTGAATAATATTGATTGCCAACATCAAACAATCTAAAATTTCCTGAGACAATCCTCTCAGCCTGTTTGTAAAAGGTTTTCTAGGTCAGTTTAATTGAAGTTGGAAGATCCATCATAAATGGGGAAAGCCCCATCCCATGGGCAAGGTTTATTGACTGAAGACAAAAGGAAAAGAATATACAACACGGGCTTGTATGTCAACTTGACACAAGCTGGAGTTCTCACAGAGAGAGGTGCCTCACTTGAGGAAAAGGGTTCATGAGATAAAGCTGTAAGGTATTTTCTCAATTAGTGATCAAAGGTGGGAGGGCCCATTGTTGGTGGTGCCATTGCTGGGCTGGTAGTTCTGGGTTCTATAAGAAAACAAGCTGAGCAAGCCAGGGGAAGAAAACCAGTGAGGAACATCCCGCCATGGCCTCTCCATCAGTTCCTGCTTCCTGACCTGCTTGAGTTCCAGTCCTGACTTCCTTTAGTGATGAACAGCCATGTGGAAGTAAGCTGAATAAACCCTTTCCTCCCCAACTTGCTTCTTGGTCATGTTCTTTATGCAGGAATAGAAACCCTGACTAAGACACCAGCTTTCATCTCTCTCTGTTTTCTGGCTACAGACCTAATTTTACCATATCTTCCACCTTCTTTTAAGAATTGTATCATCCAAATTAGAAACCCTGAATGAAATTTTTCCTCCTTTAGGCTGAATTTGCCAGTTACTTGATATAAAAATTAGAAAAGAAATTAATACAGCGCCCCCTTTATAAAACCTTTCTTTTGATCCACAATTTTATTAGAATAACACTTAAAAGTCTCCATAACTTGAATAACAGGTACAGTTTCTGAATATAAATTCATTCACTCATTTATTAATTTAAATATTCTTAGTTCATCATTCGTTAACAATGTATTTAGTATGTAGACAACACAACCTTAACATGCATAGTCTCCATTTTATTACTGTATGAAATTATTGCGTTTCCACCAGTATGAATGTGCTCTTAACCTCGTTGTAGAAGACTTTATCAGTCTATCGTTTTTTCTTTATTCTTATATTATTCTATTAGGAAAAATATACAAAATAAATTACTGGTTCTCAGAATATTTTCAACAAGAATTATTATTTGGCCATGTGGTGGTAGTCTTTAATTCCATACTTGGGAGGCAGCAGTAAGTGAATCTCTGAGTTTCAGGCCAGTCTGGTATACAGAGCAAGTTCGAGGCAGCCAGGGCTACCCAAAGAAACCCTTTCTTAAAAAACAAAAAAAGGAATTATTTTTATTTTTAAAGTAATTCTATCATATAAAAGGATTCCAAAATTAAAATGCTGCCCCATTAAAAATGCTTTTTGCTCAATTGTTCACTTCAAAAGTCAATAGACTGCATATGTAATTATTCAGTTATTCATTAATTTTACTACACATTTATTTACCAACTACTATAGTAAATACAACTAATGGTAAACCTGAAAATAAAGCAATATCAGAAGAGAGAGAGAATGAGACAGAGAAGAGAAAAGCAGAAGAAAAAGAAGAAAAAGGAAGAAGGGATGAAGGAAGGAAGGAGAAAGAGAGAGAAAGAAAGAAAAAGAAGAAGCAAGGAAGGGAAGAAATGAAAGAAGGCAGAGAGAGGGAGAGAGGGAGGAACAGGAGGGAGGAAGGAAGGAAGGAAAGAAAGCACCCCCAACACTTTCAGTCAGGAGGAAGAACTGAAAACATATTCCACTATGTTTAATACCAAACCAACAGAAATACAAATTGGTTATACCTCAGTAAATATTAAACAATCACAAATTTCTATGCATATTTAAAGCAGTTTGTCAATGAGATAAACAAATATAACCCAAAAATAACGTTAACACATGTTTTCGGCAATTTAATATAAAGACTTATCCACACTCTCATGCTTCAAATATTGCCACAATAGTTACACTCTGGCTTGAAGACCAATTTTCCTTCACAAAGTTTATGTACTAAATTACCTCTTTAGAATGCTGTTTGTTCTGGTTGAAACCTTTTAAAGCATGTTTATTGTACAATGTTTTGTGTTTATAATAAATTTTTCTCTTAACAACATCAAAAAAAACCCCTATTTGCTTATGAAAGTAAACTTGGGAAGAAAGTTTAAAAAAATGTTTTAACAATACATTCTCAAAGTAAGAAGTAAAAATATATCAGTGATCTGATAGGTAACAAGTTCATCATAGACTAGTTGACTTAAGCAGCAAACTTATCTTCCGCAGTTCTGGAAGTAAGAGTCCTAGATCATGATGTTGGGAGGTACAACATGTAAGAATGGTGCAACTCTTGAGAAATCACAACGATCCCTCACTTATCACCTCACTGTTTCCCAAAGGTCCTATGTCTCTCACTACCTCATGCAAGCTTAATATCTTAACATATTAACTGTGGGGAATGGACAGCAGATAATGCCTAAAATTCAAACTCTTTTGTGGAAATGTACAAAACTATTAAGCAAATGGACTCATTTTGCATGAATAAAAATAAACTCTACCCATGTTCAAAAAGTTGATCCCTTAGTGAATATGTATTAAGCAAATTTCTACAAATATCATATTAAGTCTTATACTTACATGGTACACCAAAATTTACAGTCATGAAACCTTTGTACTTGTTTTATCATTTTATCTTCACTTCAAGTCTGTAAATTCTTATGTTTGCTTTACCTAAATTGGATTCTACATTGTAAGAGGAGCTAAAAGCACTAGAACAGATTTACTCCCTATTTTATGACCTTGGGTCTGAAACATTTATTTAACATATTTTATGAAATGGAATTGAAGCCATGGGATTCCCATGTTTGAATTCCTGCTTTAAACTGTTTTTGTTACACAATCCAAGTTTTATTTCCTTCTTCCTTTCTCAAACATGTTTATAAGTTTAAGAAAATGAATTATGAGAAAATTTAAGATACCAATTATTCTCCTCATGAAAAAAATATCAAGACTAACAACTCCTGATATTACCCTAAGAATAAAAAGTTCCAGTTATTAAAAATATCATTTGCCAAACCCTTAGGATGTATTTGAAAAACAAGACAAAATTAAGTAATTTGCAGGTTGCTCCTGCATATTATGGTCTGCTCCTTTTAACATAACTGGAGCCATTTTGTATTTAGCCTCCATTTTGCTCAAAAGGGGAAATCAAGTTTATCCACTTCCCAGAAGTAATTGTTCCAACTGACACTGAAAAAGTGTTACTAATAGGCCAAAAAGCTACTATTAGTATTAATAGTATTATTAATACTATGTTATCTCAATATTCTGGAAATCTTCTAGCCATCACCCCACTAACCTAAGATCAAGGTCATCTGATAATACTCTGTCTAGTTAGTCAAAATATGATACTGCTCCTCACTTTGCCTTCTGAGATTTTGAACCTGTTTTTTTTTCCTATAAAAAGATTGCCCTAAGAAAAGACAAGCTGAAATATGCAAGAAGGGGGAGATAAAACCTATAGAGACCACCTCCAGGAGATAGGCACGGCCTCCAGTCAAGGGAGGCCCATCTCAACATTGTTAACCCAGAAATGTTCCTGTCCAAAGGAAAGACAGGGAAAAAAACTGAAACAGACTGAAGGAAAGGCCATCCAGAAACCACCCCATCTAGGAATCCATCATATCTGCAGACACCAAAACCTGACAGTATTGCTGATGCTAAGAAGCACTTGCTGACAGGAGCCTGGTATAGCTGTTTCCTGAGAGGTTCTACAAGCACCTGACTAATACAGATACAGATACTCACAGCCAACCATCAGAATGAGTCCAGGGACCCCAATGGAAGAGTTAAGTGAAGGACTGAAGGAGCTGAAGGGGATTGCAACCCCATAGGAAGAACAATATCAACTTACCAGAAACCCTGAGCTTCCAGAGACTAAACCACCCAACCAAAGAGTGTACATGGGGAGCTCCAGGGCTCTAGATACATATATAGCAAAGGATGACTTTATCTAACATCAGTGGGAGTGAAGTCCCTTGGTCTTGTGGAGGCTTGATGCCCCAGGATGGGGGGATGCTAGAGTAGTGAAGCCGGAGTGAGTAAGTGGGTGGAGAAACACCATCATAGAGGCAAATAGGAGATGGAATGAGGGATTTGTGGAGGGGTAAGAGGGAAGGGAGATATCATTTGAAATGTAAATAAATAAAATGATTAGTAAAAAAAGAAAAGAAAAGCACCACAGTTTGGATCCTGAGTACTTTCCATGGTCCTGTTTGATCAACCAAAAAAGTAAATTTTCATCATATCTGAGTGGTGAGTTTTAGCTAATCCTGGACCCCAAACACAGGTATTTTAAGTTTTCACTGCTACATGGAAAAATATGTAAAACATACATTGGCAAAGGTATATTATCTCACAGTTTTTGAGGGTGAGAAATTCAGGTATGGTTACAGGTAGATGTCTGGCTCCAGGTTACATCAAAGGTTGCAGTCCAAGGCACAATAGTTACAGGATATGGAAGAGGGTGAATGTAGAGGAATTTTAATCCAGAAACATAGCTGTACTGGCAAGGGATCACATCCAAAGACCTTCCAAGTTTTCTGAAAGAACTAAAGACAGAAGTTTCTATTCTTTATCACACAGGTTCCTACAAGAGCTACATGGGCAACATGAAGAACTTCCCTTACAATCATTTATTCAAGAGAGATCCCAACACTGAGCTGACCATTAATATTGGGTAATCAATTGATGGGTTCTTGTGTGTGGAAGACTATTTCTTCCACTTGCAGTATGCCTTCATTGCCTATAGTTCTTCCGGTAGGTGTCCTCCTTGTTTAGCTTATGTTTAGGCAATTGTATTGTTGAGACTTTTACAGCACAGCTTCTGATATTGCTAGGAGACATAACCTCACAGCAAAATCTATGATGTTCTGGGTCTTCCACAATGTTTCCTGAACTGTAGGAGTGGCAGTATCTGGTGGGTATATACATTGGGATTGGTCTTCACAACTCTGAGTTTTGATTGGTTGTCATTTTCTATAGTTGTCTCTGTAATGTTATTCAAGACACCTCTTGGTTATAAAGTACCATTGCTTCTACCCTTTTCTATTGACAACACAGATAACCCATCATAAATGTAGAACAATGTTTCTCAAACTTCCTATTGCTGCGACTGACCCTCTTAGTCAGTTCACATTGTAGTGACCTACAACCATAAAATTATTTAACTGCTATTTCATAATATAGTAAATTTGGTACTGTTATGAATCATAATGTAAATATCTGAGTTATCCAAGGGTCTTAGGCAATGCCTATGAAAGGGTCATTAACTCACTGGTTGAGAACAACTTTTATAGAAAGTGACCACACAAACAGGTAGATATGACTAAACAAAAGTATCTGGACTTTGACAGAAATAAAACGTTACATTCAGTTTGTTACTCAAATATCGGGAAATGGGGGTGCTAATGTTTTGTGTTATTTGACACTTTCAGTCTTATGACAGTGCAGCATTTAGATTGTTGTTGCTATTTTTGTATTGCAATGATAAGTGAGCATAAAATCCATATCTCTGTAACTTCCTTTATGTTCAGCACATTGGGCCACTGAAATATGCATACCTCATTTTTATGGATATTATTATGCCAGTTCCTCTTTGATATCCAAACACCGAGAGAGCAGAAAAAAAATTCTGAAATACTTAAGCAAATATTTTACATGGGATCAATTCTCTTGAAATCTTAGTACTCTCAATGCATCCTATTTTAAGCATATTTATATGCTAGAAGAACCATCCTGTTCTTCCACAACTCTTGAAGCCACTCCCTGAACTCAGAATCTATCTCAGCAGCAGAAATAAAGGAAAAAATATTTTTCAAATCTACTCATGGAATTTCCTTTTATGGGTTGTATTGAGTTAGCCACAGCTCTTCAAAGTAATATAATCTAAAAGGATTTTTATTAGATTGGCTTCTGTAATGGAAAGCTGAACAGTCCAACAAAAGCCATCTGTGCACTCAGGATCCAGGCAACAAAGAAGCATCTCAGTTCAAGAAGATGGAAACCTCAGAAAGAGATGGAAGGACAGTCCAAATAGTCACTGTCCAAGAAAGAAAGCCCAGAGCATAGCTGATGAATTCCACACTTTCTACTTGTATTCAGCCTAACCTTTGGCTACTGCAGCCTCCTTTCAGGGCAAGTCTTTACCCCTCAGTTTCTCCCACATGTCCATTTTCTCTGATTATAGCCTTGGAGATATACCTATAGATGTGTAGTAGCCTAGACGCCTCTGAATCCAATCAAGTTCAAGATCAAGATTAACCATTATAGACACACACTGTTATAAATATGCCACTTCTTACCAAAAAGAGACCAAGATATAATTGTATGATGCATTAGATATTCGTGTTAACATTGAAAAGACCATAGGATCTTAAATAAAGCAGAAATATACAAACATGTATATAAGTTTCAAAGGAACATATTCAAGAGAAGCACTTATAAGAAAAAGGCCAAAATAAAATTCTATGGCACACTAGATATTTGTGTTAATATTGAAAAGCCCTTGGGATCATAAAGAAAGCAGAAATACATAAACCTGTGCATAAGTTTCAAAGGAACATATGAGAAAAGAGAAAAGTATTTTGCCAAAGCAGAAATTTGGGTTTCTAAATAACTATATTTCAAAAAAAGAAATAGTTGGGTTTTTTAAGGTCACCAAGCAGTCATAACATCAGCATAACCTCTTTTACTCTACTAGAATATAATTATTTATATTCCACAAAGGATATCAGGGTTCAAAGCTGGAAACTGGTGTAGTTAAAGCCACTCAATCTTGTCCTGACCTGCTACTTTTCAGCCTTGACTCACAGATTCTTCACCAATCATTTATAACGCATGATTCTAGTGTGAAAAGGTGAAAGTAATTTGGGAAAATCATTTTAAAAGCAATTTTCAGCTGACAAATTGTTTAAAGATACGACTGAAGGACTTAAATAATCATAACTTTCTCTATGTATTATTTAATAATCCTTCCATTAATGACAATTTGAAACATTCCAATATGTTAAATAAAATTCTACAAGAAAACTACTTGAATGGAAATTTGAAACTAATGCTTGTAAACAGTTATTGTGATATACACCTTCAATTCCAGAATTAAAGAGATGGGAAGACAGATGATATGTGATTCTATAACAAACGTAAAATTTGATAGAACATTTAATAATAATTAGCAGAGGACCCATTTCTTCGCTGGTTAGAATTTTGTTCCATTAGTGCTAAATCATAATTCATTTTCCTAACAGACAAAGGTTAAAAGGAAAGATGAGAATCTCAGGAGCATATGATAAACCATCTGTGCTTCATGTATTAAGTTATATATATTTATATTAAATAACACATGTGTTGATATTTAAAATTAGAATAGAATACCGATTCAATACATCCAAATTTAGTGAATAAAGTAATATGTACCCAAATAGAATACATGGAGGTCAAATTGTGACACAGGCAAAAGGAAAAAGAGAAAGAGACAGAAGAAATTGTCTGGAAATGAATAAGTTTTCCTAAATATACATCCTGGATGTGCATACAGAAGGCATGCATTTCTGCAAAGGGTTGTGCCCACCTGACACATCACTGAAAGCCAGTCAGGCAATAAGAGCAGCAGCTGCAGCATGCAACTGATTCAGCAGCAGATGTGAGACAACACGCCCTGTTTCCAAATTTGCTAGAAGGATAAAACCTTGTTAAAAAGGAAGCTGAATCTGGGTTATTCAGTAATGAGGTAAACAAGAGACAGCAAAACTGTACTGCAGAACGAATCAGGATTTCACTGTAGAAGAGAGTAGAGGAAAAAGGGGGTCAAGGATTTGGAAGTGAAATGGAAGGACGAATCCTCACTAGAGACAGGGATATTTCCATACAAAATAGACAAAGTTTAAAAGGTCCGTGTCAGCATCTACCAATACCTTGTATGCATGCGTGTGTGTATGTGTGTGTGTGTGTGTGTGTGTGTGTGTGTGTGTCTGTGTGTGTGTGTTTGAACCCAGTTCTGATAGTCTATGTGGTATAGCCACAGACCAACTCCCTCATCAGTTTGCAAGGTCACGGCAGAGGGATTTGATTGAAAAATGCCTCCAGTTCTAATCTCAGAAAATATATTTCTGATGACAGAATGGTATACTTTCTGAACTGTTCTGTTTTCCATTGTGCAATATTTTTACTGTGTGGTTTCTCTATTGTGCTGGGTTTTGAAGTGCTGCCCTCAAACCCAAGGTCTTGCATAAGCAAAGCATATACTCCACAGTTGTTTTTTTCCCTTTAAGGATTTCTAGTCATTTTCTCAATTGAAATGAAATTTCTCATGAGATAAACCAATCTACTAATGACCTTTTATTTTTTAAAAACTGTACCTTTTTCTCCCCAAGAGCCAAATATGGCATGGTGAAATTTTGGTCTTTGGCACTCATTATCTTCTGCCCACACCTACTCATTAATAGGATTCTTGTATCTTCCCAACTTGAACTTTATGTTAGAAATACAGCAATATAACTGCTATAACAAGTTTCCATGTGGAGACTTAATTGTGAAATTACTTTCAGGAAATGTACTAACTTTATTCTAATTGTAACTGCTAGGTTTTATTTTTTTCATTCATTTATTTCAATGGGAAAACAAACAAAACAAAACAAAATAAACTCCAAGTGTCATATTAAGTAAAATAAATATGACCCAGAAAAGCAAGCACCTACATCTGTTATGTCACATCTAGCTTTGGGGTTTTGGACTTGAGTGTTGAATCGGAGTGTCTTTAAGAGCCAGGAGGCTAGGAAGACCCCATAGTGGTAGGTTGAAGAAGATTGCTCAGGGACGATGGTAGACAAGAATGAAGGTACGAGGGCAGGGGTGGCAATACTAGGGCTCAAAGGCTGAAGAGGGAATGAAAGCAAAGGCAGTGAGGATGGATTAACTGAAGAAAAAAAATGTATATATTATATTGTATATACATGATATATGGTATATGTGATATATGATGATATATGTGATGTGATATAAAATATGATATAAAATAAATATAACTATCTATATTTGGTTTATATTTATTTATATGTAAAATATATGATACTATCATAAATAATATATACATTATGGAAATCCATAAATGTATAAGCTAATACAAATTATAATTTAATTTTTAAGAAAGCAAGTTTTAGCAAAGTTAAAAATGCATGAGTGGGTAAGACCCAGAAAGACCCAGTTTATTAAATAAAAATCTCAGCACCAGGTGTGAGATACCACTACATGAGTTCCCCAGATGCCCCCAAAACATGGATCATCACCATTGCTCTTGTTTGTCCACCAGAATTAAGTGGTAAACTCCTGTTGCTTATAATACAACATATTTTGGTTAAAGTACATAAAGAAATCAAACTAGATCTAATCTAACAACCCCACAAACACACACTAACTAGCTTTCATACTGCAAGGTGTTATTTAGACCACAGGGAAAGGAAAGTCATAATTGGACTATCCCAGCAATGGACTCTACATGCTACGATACCAACCTGCCAGGCCAGATGTTTCCATTTGCACAAAAGTGGCATATCATTATAGAGATAACCAACTATGGTCTGAGTGGGATTGTGGTCTGTTGTACAGGAGATAATTTGGCCTGCTATTGAAAACCTAGTCAAAACTCTCATAGCTGGAGAGGTAATAGACAAAAAATGGCATGATCTACTGCCATTGTTTAACAAAAGTTCATAAAGTTAAACTGCCTTCTATTATTTATGGTTGTAGCCATAGAACTGGGATGATCTCAACCTTGATCAGAGAAGCTTCCTTCTGAGATGACTTGTTAAAAACCACAGTGCACTAAAATACTGCATATAAGTTACTTGATATTGAAGGGTCAGTCCTAAATGAGACATTTATATAATCTCTACAACCTCAGGAAACATCTTGAGAGGAAGGGTTGAAACAATGTAAGATCCAGAGAATGGGGAAGAGCGCTGGGGAAAGGTGACTTCTAAAGAAGATGTGGCTGCTATACTCTTAGACTAACAACAGCTCTAGTTACCTTCACAAGTCCTGTGCAGGATCCATCCAGTTACTAACACTATCCATCAATGGGCTAGGCTCTACAAGTCTCCACCTAAGTGAGGAGCTATTGACAACTTTGTGAGTGTACAGAGGAGACATACTTCGGGGATGTGGCCACTAGTTGGCTGCTTCTGCATTTGCAGTCAGTACTGACCAGAATAAGTCAGAAATTAAGAAGATAAAAGAGGACATGAAGCATGTGTTGGTGGAGACAGGAGGGGGAGAAAAATTGGGAGTGGGTATGAGCAATATACATTTTATAGTGTGTGTGAATAAAATTTAAAAAGAATTTATAAAACGTCAAACATAATATACTCATCTTGACATACAAAGTAATCCAAACATCTGTAGAGTAAAAAATACTTTTAAGGAAATGACAAGAAATATTTAAAGAATTCATATATGAAATTGTAAATAGATGAATTAAAAAAAGAAATCTAAGAAGAATGTAAGGTACTACTGTAGTTTATCATAGTATCATTGCAATGAGAATAATAATAATACATGATATTAAATAAAATAGTATAGGTACAGTACTTGGCACATGTAATTTTCTTGGCAAATAATTTTATTCAACCCCCCCAAAATGTCTGAATATGCTACTATATAGAAGAAAGTAAGTAAATACAAACTATCTAGGGAATGGTGCGGTTGATTCTAACTGTCAATGAGTCCAGAGACAGTAGATTTAACTATAATATTTAACACCTTCTGTATTTATTATGGCTACAAATATAACCTATCTGCACAGTAGCTAAGACTTTATTTATTCACACCTTTTATTGGATCAGTCAATGAAAGACAGTACAACCTGTTAAGACATGTTTTATTGAGTGAATAACTAATTGTATCACTCTAATGAATAAGGGTGATCTAAGACTCTTGGTAGCAGATGGCAAATCTTAAAGGTTCATGCCTTATTTCAGGTGTGAGATGTAGACACTTAGAAAAGAAAACCAGGGAACAAATTAGGCATAGTCAGTGAAGCAGGGCAAACCTATTACAAGCAGCAGTTAGAAGCACAGTTGGGTTAGAATAGAATTCATATAGTAACAGCTCTGTGGAAATTCAGGTAGGTGATACCAACAGAGGAGGGGATAACAGATGTCGTCAATGGCAAGTGCAGAAACAAACACAGGAAGCCTGGTGGCAGGAAAGATTAAATAGTGATGAAATAAATTATAGAAAACACAGTGTACTTCCACCAAATGCTATAGATGCATTTAAAAGAAAAGAATATTACCTTAGCAGGGTGAAGTTAGTGAAATGACCAAGGTGAGGGTGATAAGAATATTTGCTTGTTGTCAATCATATCCAATACAAACTTGCATTACTGCAAGATACATTATTTCAGTGCTGCTCTGTACTTTCTGCATGCATTGCAAAACACACCATTACTTGTGATAAATCTGATTATCATTCTGGCAGCACGTGTATAGTAGAGGATTGCAAATTCAATCATCAATAGGAGGAGAGGACGTTGGCCCTGTGAAGGTTCTGTGCCCCAGTGTAGGGGAATGCCAGGGCCAATAAGTGGGAGAGGGTGGAGTGGCAGGCATGGGGAGGGGGGAGGCAACAGTGGTTTTTTTTTTGTTGTTGTTTTTGTTTGGTTCTTTGTTTTTTGGAGGGGAAACTGGGAAAGGAGAAGTTTACATGTAAATAAAGAAAATATCTAATAAAAAAATCTGATTATCAACATCATACCTCTGTGGGTGCTTATTTTAGAGGTTTAGGGAATGAAGTCAGAAGGACTTGATGGAGAACGGTAGAGATCTTAGCAAATAAGCTAGAGGAGACTAGTAAACATCCAGTTTTGTGATTTTAGCCAATGAAATCATAACACTCATTCTTGTTTTGTGAGGACATAAGGTGTCATAATCTAAATCTTCTGGACTCTCACCAGAAACTAAACCTGTGGATTCCATTATCTTGTATCTCAGTTTGACAAACTGTTAAATAAAATTTTCTTTGTGTATCTTGTCATTTCAAATCTTTCTTGCTAGGAGCAGGAATGGTTAAATAGCAACCTGGCACTGAAGAAAAATAGCTGGCAACAGAGATTAGTGATAGTAAAATCGCAATGTAAGTCAAGAAATACAGAATTTGAGGAGTATATAAAGAATTCTGGTGTTAGGCACAACAGGTATAAAATACTCAGCACATTGTGTGATAATAAATATCATCCAGGAAAGTAACAAGTATTATAGGCTAAAAGGCATCCCCCTTAAGTTCATATGAAGTCTTAGTACCAAAGAATGTGATTATATTCAGGAAATAATCCGTAAGAAAGCAAAGCAAGGAGGTAACCTTAGATAGCCACTCTGCCAAGTACCTTAGTCTCATCTTCTATTTTTTTACTATTGTACTGGCTAGCCAGATTGTGCTTGATTACAGAAGTCCTAAAAAAAAAAAAAAAAAAAAAAAAAAAAAAAAAAAAAAAAAAAAAAAAAAAAAAAAAAGAATCAAGACATAGGAAATAACAGGATGAGGAAATACTTGTTGATAAATTTGACACAAAAGGCATTATGTCCAAAAATAAAGCCTGAACCAACACAATGGAGATAGATTACATTAAATATCTCAATTAGTGTGTCCGAGACAAAGAAGAAACAATAATTAATATCAAAACTAGTTGTACTCTCAACTACTGCTCTGCAGCTTCTTGTAAGGATAAGACTAGAATTTAAGCAAAAGGAAGAGATGTTAGCAGGGTCCTGTTAAGTAGAGACATTCCTGAGTAAGTCAGAAAGGAGGGAGGCACTCGATGATTATGGCACATGCCACCATCAGATGCACAAAGGCAATCTTACTGTTTACATCCTCCTAAATGAAACTGCAGTAGATGTTAGGCCCAAACTAGGTCGCTCCAGCTGCATTTTGTCTACATTCTTGCTTCTTTCCCTGATGAATGCCTCAAAAATAATGGTGAAATTTTTCTAAAAATAATGTATCCCAGCATTCTGTAAGACGTGTAGGACACCAAGGCTTGCTTAGAACTTCATTGCCTGTCACCAACTCTCTTTAAATAAACTTCACATTTTCTCTTCTTTACTAAAGGCCTTCCATCCTTCTTTCTTTCCTTCCTTCCTTCCTTCTTTCCCTTTTTATCCAGATCAATCCATAGCATTACCCCCCTCCACTCCCAGTCCTACCTTCACACTCCCTCCCCTATCTCCCACTTCTTTTCTCCTCAGAGAAGGGAAGCTCCCATCCCCATAGGTACCAACCCACCTTGTACATCAAGTCTCAGCAGGACTGAGGCTAAGTGCTCTCCCAATGAGAATAGCCAAGGCAACCCAACTATGGGAAAGGGATCCAAAGGCAGGCAACAGAGTCAGAGACAGCCCCTGCTCCAATTGTTAGGGGACCCATGTGAAATCCAAGGTGTACATCTGCTACATATGTGTACTTTTAAAACACATATGTGGTTTTAACAACTGTATCTAGAGGTGGAAAAAAAATGTTTGCTGATTTGAATTCATAGAATTAATCTGGGAGTTGGAAATCTACAGTTCTCGTTTTTAGTGTTATGTTCACCATCCACACCCCCTAAATTTAAAGTAAAGACGTAAAACAGTAAGATCTGAGAGTGAAATCCTAGCTTTACTTTTTTCTTTTAACAAAGACATGCCACCCTTAATTCACATCCACTGCTTCAAATGACTAAACTTAGTGAAAATGGTAAGTCCAGAGCCAGGAGGGACCCAGACCTGTGCCTTCTGTATCAAAGATATCCAAGCTATGGCTGTAAAAGGAATTGCAGGGCTACCTCTATGAGTAGTGAGAAAATGATATATCCCTGACACAAGACAGATACATCATTGTCTCTGATATAGAAAGAGTTTATGTTTAAGCCATAACATTCACTCAACCCAAAACCTAATGCAAAGTGATCCTTAATTTTTTTAAGACTATAAAGAAATTACAGAGGAAATGTATAATGTTAGTAATAGTTGTTTTGTGAGATTCAGATAACACAATTGTTTGAATAACATAAAAAGTGAGTGATGTTGATACAAAAACCATAATATATCTAGCCAAAATAATTGATAAACATTTCTTTAAAAAATGTTCCCTTCAAAGGAAACAACCTCCTATTAGAAGAAGAATGCTACCTCAGATTCATTTTGCCAGATAAATCAAAGCCTAGCTTCAGAGGGACTAGTGGAGACAAATTTACATTGAAGCTAATATTTATTCCCTATTTTAAAAACTCTACAGCTCTTTAAAACTACCCTTCAGTTATACAATCTATGAATACAAAAGGAAAGGTGTAGCTGGGTGACAGTGCATATGCTTAAAACATGTTCCAGTTTACTGACTACCTAAACACGTTATTGAGACATATTGCATAGGAATAAAAAAGGGGGGTCCTTTTCAAAATATTACTGTTATTGTCAATGCCACTCAAAGAAAAACTCAGATGGAGATGGATTGATTCCTATTACTATAATTCCAGTTCTGTCACTCATGGATCAAGGAATAAATTTTACTTTCAGGTCTTATTATTTAAGAAATACATTTTAGATAACTATACTTGACACAATGATTGTTTTAGTGCATATGGGGAAAGTATATTGAAAATGCACTGGGAAAAAGTCATCATTCTGGGAGCCATTAAGAGTATTTGTGAGTCATGAGAGGAACACATCTCAATGTAAAGAGGAGGTTGAGAAAAGCCAATTCCAACCCTTAAGGATGACTTTTATAGGTTCACACTCCAAGGAGGAGCTAACTACAGATGTAACTGAAGTTATAAAATAACTATACTTATATCTGGAATGCATATATGTTATTAAAAGCTTACCATCCTATGATAAACATAACCAAGTGAATGGTTGCGACACATGGGTGAGAAAAATTAATTTCTTTTTTAATATTTATTTATTTATTTATTTACATTTCAAATGTTACTCCTTTTCTTGTTTCCCATCCAGAAACCCCCTACCCCATCCTCTCTCTCCCAGTTTCTATGAGAGTGCTCACCCACCTATTTACCCTCTCCCACCTCTCGCCCTGGCATTCCCCTACACTGGGGCATTGAGCCTTAACAGGATGAAGGGCCTCTTCTCTGGAGGACAATCCAGAGACTGCCCCACCTAGGAATCCTTCCCATATACAATCACCAAACACAAGCACTATTGTGGATGCCAGCAAGTACTAGCTGACAGGAGCCTAATATAGCTATCTCCTGAGAGGTTCTGCCAGTGCCCGACTAATACAGAAATAGGGGCTCACAGCCATCCATTGAACTGAGCACAGGGTCCCCAATTAAGGAGCTAGAGAAATGACCCAAGGAGCTGAAGGGGTTTTCAGTCCCATAGGAGGAACAAAAATATAAACTAACCAGTACTTTCAGAGCTTCCAGGGACTAAACCACCAACCAAAGAGTGGTGGAACTCATGGGTCCAGGTGCATATGTATCAGAGGATGATCTAGTTGGTCATCAATGGGAGGAGAGGCTCTTGGTCCTGTGAAGGTTCTATGCTCCAGTGTAGGGGAATGCCAGGGCCAGGAAGTAAGAAAGGGTGGGTTGGTGAGCAGGGGGAGGGGGACGGAATAGGGTTTTATTTCAGAGAGGAAACTGGGAAAGGGGATATCATTTGAAATGTAAATAAAGAAAATATCTAATAAAAAAAGAAAAGAAAAACATTCTATTTTAATAATGAAGAACTAAAAATTAGTTTCTTTAGATGGACTTCCCACTTTAACTTTCATAAATAGCCCTGAAGACAAAATGAAATAAAGCAAAACAAACAAAATAAAACAAAGCAATTTTTTTTGTTTAAATAGTCAAAGTATATGGAAGGTAAGGAACAGGATTAGGCCTTTTATATTCCAGTCGTACACATTTATAAAACACACACACACACACACACACACACACACACACACACACGCGCGCGCGCGCGCGTGTGTGTGTGTGTGTGTGTGTGTGTGTGTGTGTGTGTGTGTGTATGTGTGTGTGTATATGTGTATATATATATATATATATATATATATACATATATACACATATATATATAATGCATTACATATATATATAATTCCTTTGGGCATATTGTACTTTTACAGATAATTAAGTGAATATTTATTTTCTATACATAATATATATATATAAGAATATATATTGAAGTGAATGAAGTAAACACATGTTTACCTGTATCTGAGGTCTCAGCTGATTCACAATGACACTAACTCATTCAGTAGGCAGAAAAAACATGACTTAAACTCTCCGTAAAGCTCTCACCTCCCAATACTTTTGGGCTGTGCATTAATTTACAGCACCTGAACTTTAAGATACAGATTTAAACCATAAAGGTGTTAACAGTGTTGATAGTGTTGTCTTCCTGAGATGCTGGGACAATAGTGGTGAAGATTTTAAAGGTCAAAATGCAATACTGACAGATTTCACCCCATATAGAAGGTAAAGAACAGAATTAAGCCTTTTAGATTCCAGTCATGCACATTTATACCAACATAACATTATTGAATCCAAAGAAGAAATTAATGAATAAACACAGAATATACATATTGATCATTTTAAAGCTTACATTCAAATAAGATTCTGTAGGCTTCCTTTGGTCTTTTCCTGGATATGCTAAACTGCTACAGAGATACTGCTGGCTTTTAGGTTTCACAGAATTATATATTTTTCTCAAATAGTGCTTGTTATTTTAAGATAAGACATCCCAGAGACTGAGGATTATGTGAGTGCATAAAAGAATATTCTTATCCTCAAAGATTTTCAAAGGAAGCTACAACATGAATAACAGCCTTGGCATAGTTTTATTAATATGAATTAGAATCCTACAAATATATTAATTATTCAAGAGTTTTGCTTGTTAGAGTGTATGTAGTTTGGGAATAAAAAGGAGAGACTTTTCTCTGCATGTTTCAACATATTTAAGTTATACTTTCTTTAATCTTTGAGTCGTAGGAAGTAATCTTTTATAAATAGATAAAAGAAATGGAAATGGCAAATAATTTAACTGCTCTAATTCACTGTTACTTATTCTTGGTCAGAATTCAAGCCCTTTACAAAAAGAGAAGAGTGAAATCCCAGGAACTCCCATCCAGTGCATCACCAATATACGCAGTTAATTTTACCATTTCAGTAAAATCAGCCAGTTTTACCTTTTTTAAAAAATTATCTTTAATCCTTTTTTACAGTCCAGTGCATCCCTTCCCACTTAGGCCAGATAAGGAAGACCTCTGATACATATGTAGAGGGAGCCAGGGACCAGCCCATGTAAGCTCTTTAGTTGGTAGCTTAGTCCCTGGGTGTGCTGACCGGTCTGGTTAGTTGATACTGTTGTTCTTCTTATGGGGTTACAATCTCCTTCAGCTCATTCAGTCCTTCCTCTAACTCTTTCACTGGAGTCCCCAGGCCATTCCAATGTTTGACTGTAAGTATCTGTATTTGTGTTAGTCAGGTGCTGGCAGAGCCTCTCAGAGGACAACCATGCCGTGCTCCTGTCTGCAAGCATGTCTAGACATGAGCAGTAGTGTCAGGGTTTGGTGTCTGCACGGGGATGGGTCCTAAGGTGGGGCGGTCTCTGGAAGGCCATTCCTTTAGTCTCTGCTCCATTTTTGTCCTTGGACTTCTTTTAGACAAAAACAATTCTGGGTTAAAAGTTTTGAGATGGATGGGTAGCTCCATCCCTCAACTCGGGACCATGTCTACCTACTGGAGGTGGTTTCTTTAGGTTCTATCTCCCTACTGTCAAACATTTTGGCTAATGTCATCCACATTGGGTCCTGGAAGCCTCTCTCATCCCTGGTGTCTGGGACTTTCTAGTTATTACCCCTATCCCCACCCCACACTGCTACATATTTCAATTCATTCTCCTAGACCTCTGGGCTTCTCTCCTGTCTCCCCTTATACCTGATCCTGCCCCCCCCCCCGTTTTCCCCTCTTATTCTCCTCTCCTACCCAGATCCCCACCTCCCTCTGCCTCCCATGACTATTTTATTCCCCCTTCTAAGTGGGATTGAAGCATCCACACTTGGACCTTCCCTCTTGTTAAGTTTCATATAGTTTGTGAGTTATATGATGGGTATTATAAACTTTTTGGCTAATATCTACTTATCAGTGAGTACATACCATGTATGTCTTTTGGATCTGAGTTTACCTCACTCAGGATATTTTCTAGTTCCATCCATTTACCTGAAAATTTTGTGATGTTCTCATTTTTTAATAGCTGAGAAGTGTAGTACTCCATTGTGTAGATGTATCACAATTTCTTTATCCATTCTTCAGTTGAGGGACATTTGGGTTGTTTCTAGCTACTGGCTATTATAAATAAGGCTGCTATGAGCATAGTAGAGCATGTTTCCTTGAGATATGGTAGGGCATTTTCTGGATAATTGCCCAGAAGTGATATAGTTGGGTCTTCAGGTAGAACTATTTCCAATTTTCTGAGGAACCACCAGATTGATTTCCAAAGTACAAATTTACAATCCCACCAGCAATGGAGGAGTGTTCCTCTTTCTCTACATTTTTGCCAGCATCTGCTTTTGCCTGAATTTTTGATCTTAGCTATTCTGATTGGTGTAAGATGGTATCTCAGGGTCATTTTGATTTGCATTTCCTTGATGACTATGGATGTTGAACATTTCTTTAGGTGCCTCTCAGTCATTGGAAATTCCTCAGTTGAGAATTCTCAGTTTAGCTCGGTATCCCATTTTATAATTAGGTTATATGTCTTTTTGGAGTCTAGATGTTTATGGCAAGAACTCCTTGATCTATTATTTTTTTCTTCAAATGGGCATCTTACCAGGAGTGAAATGAGCATCCAATTAATTGACAACTGTCTGAGTCTCGCTATTTCATTCCTACTCAAACCAGTGGTTCCTGTCCAGAAACTGGGCAACTAACAAGGCCAGGCAGAGATGGAGAACAAATTGAAATCCGTTGGTATTTTTTTTCCATTCTTCTTGAGTCCTGTGGGGCTATCAACGACATTACCATTATGCCAGAGGTTCTGTCACAAGCAAAAACTACTATGCCTTCAGGCCTACTGCTTTCATAGAAATAAGGAGCCAGCAACCAACTAGCCATTTTTTCCCAAGAGCTGAAAAGCAAACATAGCTACTCTGAGTGACTAAAGGCTATGTGAGAAGACTTCCATTGATGATAACTTGTAATGGCTCCAAGAGGCTTCATTTGCATGACAACTTTAGAAGACTCTGCTACAGATAATCTAGATTTTCTAACTTATATTGCACATGCAATCAGTGACATCATAAAGAAGGGGACCCTCGGTCATGAGTTAGGAACAGGTGTCCTAGCACCCCAAGCATTGGCATCACTAAGCAAAATGTTTGTAACAGGAGGTTAGCTGATAGGAGGCTTAGACAAGCATGACTGGATTTATAAGCAGTTTCCTTTTTATTTCTCATATTTTGCTTCCTTGAGGTTTTTCTCACAGTAAGAGCAGGCCAACCTGGGAACACGAAAAACAAGCAATCCCTAGGACCATTAGCCCTGTCATACCCAGCAAAAACAAGTGACTAAAGACTTCCAGAAAATGGCCAGGAGCAAAGATTTCAAAAAACTGAGCCCACAGGGGGTGGTAAAAATGCTGGAAGGTAAGAAATGAAAATGCTGACCATAGACTGTGGAGGCAGCAAGACTGTTGAATGTGAAGAGCTACACTTCAGGACAGCAGAAGAATCATAGGAACACTATCACAGCCGCTGAAGGAGAGTGTCACCACTGTCTAGCAGCTCTCAAAGGCTACTGACAGAGCTGTTAACACCAGGTGCCAGGGCACGCCAACACTCAAGGCTCAGGGCTATTGTACTGAGACCTGAGGACTACTGGTAGTGCTCTAAAGGCTCTGCCTTTGACTATTCATGATTGCCATCTGAACAGTGAAAAGAAACTCCTGCCAGTTTGAAGCAAATGCACAGATCGACAGAAACAAGGCTTTGAGTAGACAGTTCTGACACTAGTTCATTGTGTGAATTTAGGCCTTGTCATTTATTGCTGCTTCTAGAATTCTTAATCCTATCCTTTTAAAGACATTTTCCCTGTCTGTTTCCTTTCCTCCTGTCTTCCTTTATACCACTATCTTATACTTTTAAGTTGCTCACCAATTCCTACTCCTCATCTCCTATTCACGTGTGCTCTTCATTACTTGTGACTAAAGATACTGTGTATTTAACTTGCCTTGTTTGTTTGATCCCTTTTTATTGAAATTACAGCATCACAATGGGGTTTTATTAACTGCTGCATCCCCAGCACCTAAACCAGTGGTGGGTGAAAAAGAATTGCTGAGTAACTGTTTGTTGAGTGAGCTAATGGCATTCACTATGCATTGCCTTAAAAATGTATTTTCATTTTGGTCTATCCACAAAGGACAATAATACCTCTATAACATCTGACTCCTCTGGAAAATAGTTCTTCAAAGCATCAGCAGTGGTTTACAACAAAAACTACTTCCTCCATCTAATTACACTTATTTCTCAAGAATGTTAATCATGTTTTTAGCATCTCTTGGATCTACACCTGTAGCTCTACATGCCTTTCCTTTATGTTTCTACGCCGCTTTAAACTGCTTCTAAAATGGAATCTCAAATAGTTGATAAAAGTGATAGGTTAACATATATATCTTCCCACTGATATTGAAATTGCTAAGTGTAAGAGTTGTGTCTTACATAGAAATATGTAACTCAGTGTGATTTGATTACTCTGAAAGTCAGACACGCTGAAATTTGGAGTTAAGTGAGGTCACTGGCCATTTGATAGCTCCAACTATATGCAGTGTAAAGAGTATGCCACTGGACTCATGATCTTCACCTGAAAACTTGGCAACCTTGCAGTAGTTATATGACTATAATCACAATAGCACAGGCTTGGTTTTTGTCTCCTCAAACATGCTATGTAGCTAATATCCTCATGTTCCTGATCATCATATATCTGTCTCACAAGTAGTGAGTTTATAAGCATATTCACCATGTCCAGGTGAATAATATCACAGTTTAATGTAATACTGCAAGCTATTCATCTATTAATTTGACTGAGAACTTCCTTCATCCTATGTTCATTGTTGATGTTATCCATTTCAGATCTTGCCAAGTGTGCATCTCACTTTCGTTCTTTCCTTTCCTTGACAATGTTACTTTAAACATCAATCCATTACCTCAAGAGTGTACTGCCAACAGCCTTCAAATACTTCCCCTCAAAGGCTCTTTCCTGTGTACAATATCTTTTACAATCTAAGCACACTAATATTTTAAAAACACAAATGTGCCCATATATAATGCAATCATCTTTACAAAACATTTCTAGGAAATTCTCTTGCTCTTAGGACACAATTTAAAGTGTTTATTGTTGGCCACAAGTCCTTCAGTGTCCTTACCCTGTCCAGATGTCCAGACCAATTAGCTATACACACCTTACCTTTTATGCACACTGGTCTTCCACTCTCCCAGATCTAAAGCATGGCATCTGTTGTTCTCCTGTTTCCAGAATAAAACCCTACTCAGCTGTTATCTCTCAGTTCAAATAGCATGTAGGGACAACAAACCAGGAGATAGAGAAAATGATAATGCTTCTGTTAATTTCTCCTTTGTCACACATGACAGCTCATACTTCTACTTTGGGGAGAAGTTTCTCCCTACTAATAACATGCTGGAGATTGCAGCATTCTGAAAAATGTTTTGGTTTCTAAGTCCCATGCCTACATGAGAAATTTAATTTTTAAAAAAAAAAAATCTTTTATGGAATTCTTAAGCCAATTTGAGTTATAGGAGTTTATCTATAAGGAAATAGAATATGGAGAGAAAAGCCATTTACACCTTGTTTTTAAATAGCAGTATACATGGACACTATTTCCCATGACTAATACCACTTCTTTTCAAATCTTATGTTTTTCTGTGAAAAGAAAGACAACAAAATTGTAGTGCATTAACACAAAGTAGGCTTCTTTACATTCACAATTCCATAATGTTTAATGTCAGTTGTACAATTATTTAACCCTATGTATCAGAGATTATACCCCTATAATCTCTGTATGATATAATAATGCAAGTATTGATTTCGACTCACCCTTTCAAGTCCTGTTATTGTATTTCCCTGATGATGTCAATAAACTGAAGTTCTGCCTACAGTATGCAGGCAAAATAAATGCTAAGAAGTTTTCTGATAGTGTTGAACTAGGAATCATAGAGTATAAAAGTAATGTAACACATCTATGTCTTCTTTTAAACTTTTTGGGCTGTAATGACTACATTCTTGGAATTGGATTGCTTTCAGTGTTGAATATATAAACGTTGGCCTTTTAAACAGTGCTTTCAAGAATGACTATGATTTATGCCAAGTCCTGAGAATCATTCAAGGACTCATTTTTAAATTTGGAGGTGCAACCTATTTTCAGAGTCTGCACCTACATTCCAAGCACTGTCAACTCCCTTAAATTGTCTCAAATCTGACAATTTCCTGTATTAGATGAGATTTATATTTCAAGGGAAATAATCAGACACATACAAACAAATACACAGCTTCTTGCATTTGTGGACACAAAATTGCTGACCTCATGGAACCGAGTGGAATGGTTCTCACTACAAACTTCAAAATACATGAAATAAAGAACTGAGATGAAGTCAAATAATGGGGTATGATTGGAAAGGAGGAATTGATTCTGGTTTTCTATAGCACAGATTGATGAAAAATATATAAAATATTTTGAAATAATGAGAACGAGAACAATAGCTCATATTGGGCCTAGAAATTTGGTTTGGTAGGTAACAAGGCATATTACTTTGGCAGGGGACCTAGTTTCATTTTCCAGGACCCATATCAAAGGATTCATAAAAGCCCATAGTTCTAGCTCCAATAGGATCTGATGACTCTTACTGCCACAAACACCTGCACTAACATGCATAGAACTAACATGCATATATAACTAAAATAAAAAAATAAATCTAAATCTTTAAAAATGACTGCTATTTTAAGAAACATGCTTATTTACCTTATTTGATTATAATACAATGTATTCAGGTTTCATTTCTACAGTATAACCATAAAGAAGGAAAATATATGGCTCAGTAATTATAAAATTTTATATCTCAACCTCTGGAAGACATGGACCTTACAGGACATCCAGTCTTACATTCATTCGACTTTTTGTCATGATGATGTTTTAATCACAAATATCTAAAACATAAACAGCTTTGAAACTGGGCAGCAAATAAAACAGCATTTTGAAGAACTTGTTAGAAAAAGCCTAGCTTACAACAGATGGAGTTTTAATCATAATTATGGTGCAAGCTCATAAAGAAATGTCAGGCTGTAGATAAAGATTCAGTTTGCTTAGAGAATGCCTAAATGACAACAGAATGTAGGTAGAAGTATGAATGGCAATAGGCCATTTGAAAGGGTTTCAGAGAAATACAGTGAGTATGTTATTGGACAGTGGAGAAAATGCAAATCTTGTTATAAAGTGTCGGACACTTGACTGCATTTTATTGTGTGCTAGTGTTTTATGGAAAATAGAATTGGAAAAATGAAACTGGATATTTAGCTAAAGAGAATGTTTAACCAATAGTTGAATAAAACCACTTGGTTCCTCTTGACTATTAGAAAATACAAAGAGACGATAATTTATGCCAATTCTAAAGAAATATGAAGAGACTGAAGATTTATTCTCTTTTTCCTCTAGAAATGTCTTCAAATTATTGTTTCTTTCTGCATAGTTCAACACCTTCTGAACAGAGATTCCGCTGAGAATGCTACTTCTAGCCCTATTGAGGGGACTTGCTTCCCATCTTCCATGATCCTATATGGCCATCATTTGCCTTTCATTTATTTAAGGCTAGTAAACACAGCTGATACCCTCCCTTATCCTAATGCCCTAATCCTGTATCTATTCCTAGAATCCCCCTTTCCTCTCAGAACTTCTTTTATTCGGCCTTTTTTGTTAGATACATTCTACTTAAAATATCCTATTCCTTTCCTAAATTTATCTTGATCTACCATTTGTTATCTATGTTCCAGATTTTAATAATTCTGCCTCAAAGTTTTATTCTAAAATTATCTCAGGTAAGGCATATATATTACCATACTTGACACTGAAGAATTTCTCAGTGAACACTCAGTATTATTTTCTGGTTAACCATGCCTATGAAATGCATTTAAAAGGTCACTCGTTTGAGAATTCTAAAGCTTCAATGTAGATATTGATCCTGATGAATTTCATAATTAAACTTTAGTTTTTATCATTATCTTGTATTTTATTTGCATACATCTAGAACAATATCATAAGATTCTGAGAGGACTGAGACAGGCTGACCCCAAGACAGGCTTCAAATCAGAAGTTCAGGAGACTAGGCCTAGATCTCTTTTTCCAAGAACTGGGCAATTCCAGGCAAGTCAGAAACTGCAATAACTCTAGGCCTCAGGCAGACAATGAGAAACTGCCCCTTGATCTGCCCTGTCACCCAGCCCAAGATAAAGGCAATGGGTCAGCAACAATTTTCAGGTTTCTACAATAACAGTTTTCAACCTTTCCCCAGACCCCAGCAATGGTTCTGGAATGTCGATAGATATAGAGCCAGTCAATTAAGATAAATGTCACCTACCCCTCCCTGCATTTCCCCTAATGTGCTTTAAATTGGGCCTGTGAGCTCATTTGGGCATCTCTATCTTGGTAAACGGTATACCCCAGCATTCTGAACTTCTGCAGAATAAAACACTCTTTGCTTTTGCATACTATTTGAGTCAGGGCATCATTCTTCCACTAATTATGGACCCTTACAATTACATATTGATATGACTATGTTGTTTGCTAATTTATCAGAATATACTTGAATTAACAAGTAAGCAGACGTAGTACTGTGTCTTCAGAGTATTTTTCTGCTTGATCCACCTAAATTTTCCCCTGCAAGATTTCATGTATGGTATATGTGTTAGAGAACAGCTGTGGTTCCCTCTCATCCTCTCTTTCCTCCTTCAGGGTGTCCAGGAACTGTTGTGCAGGGTACTAAAAGGATGAAGAGGAGTCTGGAACAGGTGGAGTCTGCAGTATTCTGGTCTGACTGGGAGTAAGTGTGTGTGTTGTGTCGGGAGGTGGTGTGGGAAGGGGGACGTGAAGGGTGGGAGATGGGATGGGAGCTTAGAGGAACTATCCAGATATGGTAGACTTCAATCTTAAGTAGCGTAGTGTCCATGGACCTCTTTTGTATATAAAAATTTTAAAAAGTCAAATGTTCCAACTCTCCTGTAGCAATGCTAGAAATGTTGTCTATATCAATTGCCTTACACTCAAGCCAGATGTGTAAATATTTTGTACACCACTCTGGAAGAAATATATAACATAAAATCTATGTAATTACTTATTTAATTGAGAATATTTCAACATGTTGAAGTATTCACTATTCTTACTTTATGATTTTACAGTTGATGTAACTAACGTTAAAGAAAAAAAAAAGGGAATTAAAACTTGGCTGAGTTGAATATCTAGTAAGCAATAGATCCAAGATTTGTAACAGGCTGTCTGTTTTCACTTGCTGGACTCTTAATTACATTACCAGTCTGGGAATGTGTTGTGAATTTAGTGGGACTAGCGGATAAAGGAACAAAAGAAATCAAGGTAGTACTTGAACATGGATTCTAAAGAGGCTAAACAAGGATAAAATTCTCAGAAGAGAGATGCTTAAGATCAAATTCAAGAATACTGCTCTTAATTTAAAAAATGGTTTTCCTATAATCACTGGTTTTGTTCAGTGAAGATACCTCATATTTATTATTTTATCTAAAGTTATGCTGTGACCCTCAGCATCAATTAAAAGGCAAA